>NW_021703768.1:152914160-152997875 GCF_005190385.1 Monodon monoceros
GGCCCGGGAGCCCGGTCCGAGAGCAGCGGCGGCGGCAGCCGGAGGGACGATGAGCGGTGCGGCGCGGGCGGGCCCGGCCCGGCTCGCCGCGCTCGCGCTGCTGACCTGCAGCCTGTGGCCGGCGCGGGCAGACAACGCGAGCCAGGAGTACTACACGGCGCTCATCAACGTGACGGTGCAGGAGCCCGGCCGCGGCGCCCCGCTCACATTCCGCATCGACCGCGGGCGCTACGGGCTCGACTCGCCCAAGGCCGAGGTCCGCGGTCAGGTGCTGGCGCCGCTGCCCATCCACGGAGGTGAGTGCCTGGCAGCGGAGAGAAAAGCCGTGGCGAAGCGGCGGGCGATGGTCCCCGGTCCCTGGCCCCGCGGGAGCCGCAGCCTGGGCGCGGGGGCGGCGGCGCGGCGCCCCCACCCCGGCCCGGATTGTCGCGCAGCTCGGCGGGCGGCCCCAGGGTCGAGGTTCCCGTCGTGTGCACCCCCGCCTGCTCACTGCTGGGATGAGGCTTCACACGCGTTGTTGGTTTCTTCTTTTGAGAAAGACTTAGAACGTTCCTTTTGGTTTAGTTAGCTTGTTTACAGGAAGGCATTGAACTGCGAGTTTGCAGGGACAGCTCAGACAAAGGAGGTGGTGGAAGAGCGCAAAACTAGTTCATGATGGATGAGGTCTTAACCTGTATTTTGGAATCCGCAGGTTCGGTCCCGAAATCACAGACTTAGCGCTGCATTGAATCTCAAAGGATGACGCCCTTTTCTAATGTAGAAGCGTGCCGTTTTTCTTAAGTGGCAAGTGAGAGGAGGGTGGAGGAGAAAAATGGGCATCTTCCCTCTTGCTTTTGGCTGTTATTCTGCCCCATCAGCTTTACTGTAATTTGACGCCTGAAAATCACACGTTATGAAGAATCCAATACCAATTGGAACCTGTAGCCAAGTCTTCAGGTCACGGGAGTCTACCAAAGGGGAAATAGGTAAAATTTTCGAGAGTTGTCTCTGAAGCGTTTGGCTTAACCTTACGTCTTCCTATTATCATAGGCTCTGTTTAATTATTTGGTATAAAGCATATATTTGTATAAATTTCTGGCCATGTTTTAAAGGAAACTTTTCCCACACTGTGGAGTATGATTTTGTTTTTTGGCCCACAGCAAACTTTTTGGAAAAATGCCTACTATTCTTCTCAACCTCCACCCACTCTCACCCTGAGAATGCTGAGAGGGGACTTTTTTTTAAGCTGCTGTTCATGTTAACATGACCTAAACTAGGCAACCTAAATAAGGTAATGGTGTTTGGTTTTATACTCTAAAATATTAAAACATCATGCGCCTTCTGAGATCTGTATTTGAATGCTAATGTGCTAAGCTGTTTTCTTCTTTGAGACAATCTAGCTGAGGAAGAAGAATCAGGTAAGGCTTTGACTGTAGCCTGTCCCCAGTTTACACCTGCCTTTTAAAAGTTCATTTTTACACCAGTAATCAAGTGTTAGGGTACACTTCTCATCTCCACTTTGTTAAAAAAGGCAGTTAGGGTCCCACCTTGCCCACAGAAACAACTTTGGCCTTTGGTTCATTCAGTAAATATTTGCTTGCTTGTTCTGTGCCAGTCACTGTGGTTGGGACACATAATGTTGCCAAACTATGGCACTGACAATGGTAGTCTATTTTCTGGTGCTGAGATCTGTGAGGGTCACGTGGAAGGGGAGGAAGAGGAAGAGAGAGAGGCAAACTGTTCTAGAGCAAGAGCTGGCCCTGTGCAGTATTTTGAAATCTGTGGTTTGCTTTGGGGCTTGATTCCCCCAGGCACCCCAAATACATGATCCTCATTTTAGATACTTACCTCATAAGTGATCCATGTTCTGAAACTACTTGTTGCTTGCCTGTCACCCCAAACAAAAGCTCCATCTTTAAGAAAACTTGTTTTAGGTGTTTGGATAGAAAGGTATTGGGCACTGATGTGTGGGTAAAGGTTAGTCCTATTCCCCTGTCAACGAGGTGGTAGCACTAAAGGGTTAAAGGTTCTGAGTCGTGCTGTACATAAACTGTGTGACACTGGGAAAGTACTTTGTGACTCTAAGAAAGTAATTCGGCCTTTTAGTCTCAGTTTCATCTGCAAAGTGGAATGGTGAAATGTTTACACCATAAGGTTATTGAGAAGTTTAAATGATTCCTGCATTCTTACAAGAGGAGATTTGTTAACCTAAATGAATCTCTAAATTGGTGGAGTTTAAACACGGCATCAATGTGAATACATTGGAGCAGTGTGTGGAAACTGAGCCTGCAGTCAGTTTCCCTGAGTGTCTGTCTTCTCTTCCTGTCCTCTGTTCTCTAGAGGCTCAATTTGTATCTGCACAGCATGAGATTGCTCCATGTTTTCTCATGGTGTTGGTGGGATCCTGCAGGTTTGGGTCTGGCTTTGTACTAAGAGGTCTGCACACATAGGTTCTTTCAATCCAGCAAACACTAATTGAAAACCTACTGGTACCAGCCACCATCCAAGGCACTGGGTCAGAGGGAGGGGCCACAGCAGTGAACAAAACAAATCTCTCTCCTCTTCCTGAATCTCACAGTCTAGTGGCGGTTTTTATGTCAGTTTACCTGTAAATTGTTTCTAAACCGATGGATTAACATGAAATCTAAGACATTTTTGTGCTTTTGCAGCAGGAATTTAGGATGTATTTTATTTTTGTTTCTTGGTTTTTTGGCTGCACCATGCACTCGCAGGATCTTTAGTTCCCTGACTAGGGATTTGCAGAGTCCCAACCACTGGACGGCCAGGGAAGTCCCAGGAATGTATTTTAAAAACAAGAATTGTGGTAGAAATCTCTTAAAACTTTTCCTGTTTAAGAAAATGGCTTATGTCAATTATACCTCAAATAAAAAAAGAAAGAAAACGGTTTAAAATTTGAGTAATATTTGGGTATTTCACATTATGATATTCTTGATTTAGTGAGTCTCAAATTTTTGTATTTTTAGAAAAAATTATGCATTCCTTCTGACTCTTAAGCTCTTATAATTTGATTCTTAACATGTTTATTGAAGATTTACTGTGTGTTGACACTGAACAAAGTGATGTTCAAATTACAAAAAACAGTTATGAGACAGAATTCCTGGCAAAAAAAACAGCCGTGGTCAGTAGATGGGAAATTAATGAAAATTCATTTTGAGGACAAATGTTTGGTAGAAATGAACATAAAGACAAAATAACTTTACAGTTTTCCTAGAGCTTAACATGATGACTCATTTTAAATCTATTACTTGGTTTGTGAAAATAAAAACCTTTCTTGTTATTTTGCATTGTTTCTATTGATTAGGCATGTATGAATTACTGATCAAGATTTATTTGTCCTATATCTTTAAAGGGTAGATTGGCTATTTTTTCCTTAGATGCTTTAGTATTTTAAAAGTACATTTTGGAAACTTTAAACTTTATAAAATATTTCATAAACAAGTGTTGTACTTTGAAAATATATTCTTTATCATTAAATAGATGTAAATGGAGATTCATTTGTTTGGTGACAGCAAATTTCATATTTTAACTGATAAAGAATTCATTTTTAGAAATGGACTTTTGAAAGAACACACCTTATATTTATGTACAGATCGTGGTTGTTCATGGTTGCTTTCTTACTACTTACTCAAAGGGTGAGCTTAGATCTAGAAACAAATGTAAACTAGCTAGCATTTACTGTGCAGTGGACATTGTAAATGTGCTTTATGTGTGTGCACACTAACTTTTTGTTTGACCCTAGCGTGGGGGTTGGGAGAGGAGAAGGCCCTGTTGTTGATGATGTCATTTTGTATGCAGATGTGCTGGTGGGAAGAATTTGGTAATGGCCACTTAGCCTAGAAATGTTCGGGATTGGATGTTACAGCCTTGGAGAGCAATTTTACCAAATAATAAACTTTTTTTGGCCATCTTGCTGACTGTAGGGTTACAATAACATTTTTTAAAAAATCTTAGATTCTTATGTTTTATGTGATTCTGTTGGAAGAATCCATTAAGCCTGAATTTGGTTTTTAAAATTCTGAGAGTAAAGACGATTAATGTGGAAACAAGATCTTGGATGAAAAGGGCCATGTGATGTTCAGTTTCATAATGGCAAAGGCAGGGGCTACTGGGTATAGTTAGAGATTTCAAAATATTCAGAGAAAAAGTAAGTGTGATCTTAGAAGGAGAGATCCTGAAAGGAAGGAGAATTCAGGAGCTGGAGGCTCTAAAAACCAGATTTTGATATAAATTAGATGACCAAGCAATATATGATAAATTATATTTGTGTTGAAATTTAATAATTTAGAATTTAACAATTTAGAAAATGTTTTTACATACTGTATTTTCCTTTGCTTTTGGATGATTCATTAGCATATAAATATTTGAATATATATATTTAAACATTTGACCTCCCCACCAAATATCCATTCTGCTGCCATCCCATTTCTCTGTTTCTCTTTATGGCAAAGTGTTGTCTATACTTGTTGCCTTCAATTTTTCCTCCTGTTATTCTTCACATTGTGAAGTTCTTTGATTGTTGTGCCAGTGATTTTGATAAAGACATGACATATTTAACTGAAATATTGGACTACAGGATCCTTAGGATCTCAGTATATGGAATGGTGGGCTGAAACTAAGAAAAAAGTTAATAGGAATGAATATGTAGTCTTGATTTGGGTAAAAAAAAATAGCTGCAGGGAAGGGAGTTGAGAGGAGATAAGGCTTAGAGCTGCATGTCACAGGACAAAGCCTGCTCACTGACGAGCTCATTCTAATTTTGCATGCGTTTGAGCATCTGGATCCTGGGTAGCACTGGTCGCACTTCGTTATAGGCCAAGCACACCTTTAGTTCATGTTCAATTCTGACTATGAGTTTTAAGAGATGAACAAACTACAGAGCATTGTTTTGATATTACAAAAGGGAAATCCTTCATTTGAAGGAACGTTCGATTAGATGGCTTCCAAGATTCTCTCCATCTTGAACAAAGTGTGACTGTAAAGTAATAAGACAAATCTTGTTAAACAAACCTGCTGGAATAAAACCATTAAGGATACTGTTTTTTTCACACCAGTCACATGGGTGTGTATGTGTGCATATATATACATACATACTGTACAACAATGAAAACAAATTTAAACATTTACAATTTGTTTTGTGAGATTATCTTTTTGATTGAACAATTTGAAAAATACATGCAATATACCAAATCTTTGTCTTTTCTGGATAGATTTTAATTTTGACAATTGAAAATTATTTTTGATGCAGTTTTTTAATGTGCTTGTGAACTCTTTCTTTAGATAATTCTCAAAGAAGTCTGGTAGTGTTTTGGACCATGTCCACATCACTGGGATGCATGGATAGTCCTCACAGCTGGTTCTTTTAAGTATAGCAACCTTGACTTATTTACAAAATGAGATTAAGTTGTCAGGATCATCAACATTTGTTTGTCTTATCATCTTAGAGTATTTTATGCACTAGGCATTCATTTTTTTCCGTAAATCATAGTAAGTGTAGATTTCTTTACTGCTGGAAGCAATTTTGAGTGAAATAAAGGGAACCCTTCAAATGTCAAATGAAGTAAATTAAAAAGTCCTTGATAAGCACCTACTCTGTGCTTGTGTTATACAGGTTCTGTGGTGTGTGCAAAAGACATAGTATGTAATTCTACCTGAGAGAACTTGGTTTTCTTGTTGAGATCAGTCTTGTCTGGATGGCATAAACGGGACATGCCATTGTAGAAGGTGGTGCAAGCTGTCTGCAAACTCCAGCCAGGGGGCCAGCCACCTGTTATTGTAAACAGAGCTTATTGGAACACAGCCATGCCCATTCACTCACATGTCTGTGGTTACTTTCAAGGTACACTGGCAGAGTTGAGCAGTTATTACAGGAGCCTGTATGGCTTCCAAGCCTAAACTACTTATTCTCTGGCCCTTTAAGAAAACTTTTGACAACCCACAATCCCTGTTCTAAAGGTTCATTTATACCTTAGTTTTTCCCATTAAAACTATGTTATGGATTTATGGGTGAGAATTTGATTACTCAGTTGTCCCAAACTGTGAGCTCTTGGAAATTAGGGACAGTGTCTTCTTTGTTTCAGCCAAACACCTAGGACTGTGCCTGGCACTAGCAAGCCACTGTAATATGTGATTGCATTTAATCCTGTGGTGCTTGGTCTGGTAGTGAAACTGATAGCAGGCATTGCTGGAAGCTGTATGGTGGGATGGGGGATGGTGGGGTGTTGATGGACAGAATATACTGTAGGGTCTCTGTTATTATGCTAGATCGTAAATGGTACAAAGATCAGAGAAATGAAAAATTATTTGGACTTGTAGTCTAGAGAAGTTCCATTGAAAATGTGGAAGTTGAAGTCAAACTTGATTAGTTCTGCTTCCAGCCATAATGGAGTAACAGACACCAGGTTTATCTTGCCACCTCAAGTGACTGGAAAACCTGACAAAGGTTTAGAAATAGGTCAAAAAACAGCACAAGACAGTGATCCCTGAGAGAAAGGAAATAAACAACAGAGCTCTGTGACCACCTCAGTTTACCTCCTGGAGAGTTTCCAAGCTGCAGCACAGGGAGGGGGGTACCCAGAAAGAACCTGGTGGTCTCCCCGAGTTGATGAGACAGAGTTCAGAGCTCAGGGAGGCAAAGGCAGATTGAATGTGTGAGGAGGTCAAGTATAGGAGAGGAGGGAGCTGCACAGAGAGCAAGCTCTGGAAAGCTGCAAGGGGTACCCTCAAGCCTTTGTTTGAGTACTGATCTGCACGTTTTATGGAGAACTGTTAAAACTTAGCAGGTGGAAGAATTGTTGGAGTTCGCACAAGGCTGGGAATAGTTCATATTCTCACTAATCAGACTAGAAAGACCTGATGCACAAGGCATGGAGTGAGGCCAAATTAGCCCTGGAGAAAGCCTGTTCTGGACCCACCTACCAAAGCTTAGAAGCAGACCTTAAAAGGATCAGATTTATTCGAAGTAACTAATCCTGAACAAACCCCAATAATATTTAAAGGAATACGGTAAAATCCAGCTCCCCAAAACATGAAATCCAAGACTAGCATCCAATCAAAAATTAGCAGACAAGCTAAGAACTAGAAAAACATGACCCATAACCAGACAGGAAACAGGCAGTAGAAACAGTCCCAGAAATGGGGCAAATGATGGAATTGCAGATAAGGATGTTAAAACAGCTATAACAAATATACTCAGTTTGTTCAGGGAGGTAAAAGAAAACTTGAACATAATAAGGAGAGAAATGGATCTAAAAAAGACCCACATCAAACTTCTAGCAGTAAACTCAAACCTGAAAAAGTATAGGATTTATATTGACAGAGGAAGGAGTATACTGAGAGGATGGTATTTCCTGCTTTGGTGTTCTCTCTTTATCCCAGGCAGTGATAGAGTTAATATATATTGGGTACCTACTGTGTACCAAGAATGGTGCCAAATACTGTACATGGATTATCATTTAATACTTGTAACAGCTCTCGGTGGTACTATATCCTCATTCTGTGGGTGGGAATTTAAGGCACTCCAGTCTCGCACTGAGTGGTTTTTTTTCTTTATAGCACTTAACATGGTTGGAAATTATATATCTATCTTGTTTGTTTCTGAAGGCAGAGATCCTGTCTCAGTGTCCACTCTTGCATACTCAGTGCTTAGTGTTGAGCCTGGAACATAGGAGGGTGGCACTGGTAATTAGTGTTGGACGAATTAAAGCGAGTGAGGTAATCCACCAGCTGAATCCTGTGGTGATTCAGTAGAGTTTGGACTTGAAGTAGGTCTGTCTGACTGCAGAGCTTATACTTTAACCACATCTTGTATCGCTTCCCAAGTGGGTTTAATAAATTATGATATATCTATTTAGTGGAATGTTACACAGCCATTAAAGGGGATCATTGTGAAAGCTGGCTATATCCTACAAAAGTAAATACATAGTGATTGAACTGTGACTGTGTTAAATATGCTTACAGTGGACAGGGACTCAAAGTAATATGCAAAAATTAAAATGGTTGTGTTATGTTGATTGGATTGTGGGTGACATTTCTCATTTTCTTTTCTCTCTCATTTTTTTGAAATTATTTTTAATATAAAACCTTCTCCATAGGGGGAAAGTCATACTCTCTAAAGTGAACAAGTATGTGTCTAAGGTTGGTATTTATTTTAAGTTTATTCCCTAGCTTCAAGAAGAATTGAATGAATTCCAAGCAGTGGTTAGAATGAGTAGAAAACTGGAAGATACTAGAAATAACTGAAGAGGGCATGTTTTTCACCAATAAGAAAAGAGGAACTCTCATGTTTTTCACCAATAAGAAAAGAGGAACTCTAAGACCAAGTATTCTTGTCTTAACAGGAATCAAGCTAAAATGTGTCATCGTTTTGAGCAGTTAGTGAATCCTAGAAAGGGACAGGACTTGGCTTTTGTATGATATTTTTATCATGATGATATTAGTGCTTTTATTGGTTTTGTTGGCTTTCACTGTTTAAGATCAGTCTGTAGTTAAAGCATGAAGACTTAACTATGGGTAATCTCCACTTTTTGAAAGTTCGCTTTACACTTTGCTTTTATGAAAGACCTACATTAGTACCTTTTTTTTTTTTTTTTTTTTGTGGTATGCGGGCCTCTCACTGTTGTGGCCTCTCCCGTTGTGGAGCACAGGCTCCGGACGCGCAGGCTCAGCGGCCATGGCTCACGGGCCTAGCTGCTCTGCGGCATGTGGGATCTTCCCGGACCAGGGCACGAACCCGTGTCCCCTGCATCTGCAGGCGGACTCTCAACCCCTGCGCCACCAGGGAAGCCCTAGTACCTATTTTTGATTTCCTCTTCAGAAATCTGAAGAGGATTTTCGCTTTTAATGGAAAAAAGGCAAGAAGCGAAAATAGCATTCAGCATTTGTTTTGTAGCCTGACAAGCCAGTGTAGAGGCAGCTGCACCCAGAGCAGTGAGAGCGGCCCTGCCAAGCTCCTGCCCTGGAACGACACTCAGCATCTTAACATTGAGCTGCTGTAGCTGTGAACCGTGTCTGTGAGCATCTGTGCTCTATCTTGATTTATTTTGTGGGTCCGTTAGCAAGATGTGTCCTGCAGTAATTGCTTCTTCTCTTTTTGCCATTTTGGCTTACAAAAGTTTTCACAGGAATGCTCGACTTTTGTGTAGCAGAGAAACCTGTATAATTGCAGACCAGAAAGGAAATGTTATCAACCTTAAGAGTATACAATTATAAATAGATGACAAAGCTGGAGAAATAGAAGAGAGAAAGGAGATATTAGGGACAGGTGAGGGCCAGTATCTTCATCTCATCTCACAGGTGAGGATTCAAGAGATAGTCTGTAATTGCAGAAACTAGAAAGGTTTAACTGCAGTGGAAAATAATGAAATAATAAAATCAGAAGAGGGGGAGGATGGAGAAGTGTTAAGTGAGCAAAATCCTAATTTGTGACATCGTAAATCCACAGACAGTGTCTAAAGTTGAGAAACCAGGAAATAATGGCTGTAAGCCTTTTTAGAACTAGTGGAAGGTGACCACCAGAAGAACTAAAAAAGAGCTAGTTAAAAATGGTTGCCTCTGGCGACTTGGGGTGATGGGGTGAATGGGACTGGTGCACTTTGCTGTATGCCATTGGGTGAATTTGTCTTTTTTAATCCATGTACACAGTATGATTCCCACTCTTTCCCCTGTGTGCACTGCAAATGAATTCTGCCCCCTATTTTTTTTTCTTTGAAGAAGCTCCCTGTTTTCCCAACATCTGAGCTCCTCTCCATTCATCTTCTCCATTCATCTTCTCCATGCTTTCTGTCACCCAAGCAGCTGAATGTTGCTGGAGAAAAATCTTAGAACCCAACTGACTGAGGTTTGAGATCATAAAACTTAAGCAAAAATAAATGGGCACTTAACAATATCCAGTAATCCAAAAATATTTTCTTGTAAAGAAATAAGAGAACTCTTTGTGACAATTTGTTCTTCTCTCCACATGCCTCCTGCGACAGCTTCCTGTATCTTTACTTTTAGCCTAATCTTCTCCTCTGAGCTCTGGATTCATATATTCAACTGCCTACTTGGTATCTTTAACTTAAATTTCTCAGAGACATCTCCAGATGGATAAGCTTCAAATGGAGCTTTTGATATATATTTATTTTTTGCCTTCCAGTCTGCTACCACTGTTCCCCAGTCTTCTCCATCTCAGTAAATGACATCTCTGTCCGCTCTTGTTATTTAAACAAATTTCATCCTGGCTTCTTTTCCTCACATTCCACACCTGATCCATCCTCCACAGTTTACCTTCAGGGTGTATCATATCTATCTGTTGCTTGCCATTTTCACTCCTGCCATCTTAGTACAGGCAGCTACCATCTCTTACCCTTTTTTGGTCTTTCTGCTTTTTCTCTTCCATCAGTCTTTTCTCCTTGGTAGCCACAGTGATCTTGAAGCTTCACCCAGTCATGTCACTCCTTGCTTAAACTACCCTTCAGTGGTTTCTTATTGTCCTTAGAATGGAAATCTGAACTCCTTACTGTGGTATACAAGGCACTTGCTGCTTGGTCTGGCTCCAGCCTTTCCTTCCCTCAGGCCATTCATCTCACCCTTGCTCACCATGCTGAAGCTACCTGTATTCTGATACTCTTTCGTTCCTAGGGCTTCTAAGTTTTCTTCACAATGTGTACCTTCTTGCTGGCATCCCACTCACCTCTACCTCCTACTCTCCCACACAGTGTTTGCTGTATTAGTAGAGCTTTATGGTTCTTTGATACTGTATAATGGCCAGTTAAAAGGGCCATGGAGATGGAGACATGGGGAAGGAATTTTAGAATCTAAGAACTTAACAGTCATCAGTGATCATCAAGTCTAACCACCCATCTGAGGCCTCAGCATTACTATCCGATGGTTTTACAGCTCAAGCTTGAACAAATGAGTGACAGAAATCTACCACATTCATCTCTGGAAAACAGAATGTTAGAAAGTCTTTTTTTCTTTTGGAGGAAAAAAAGGCAGTTCAAAAATTTGTAGACAGTAGTTAATTTCCTTGTCTGACTCAAGTCCTCTAACCCTTAGACTTCATATTCCTATTTCTATTGACCATTCTTAAGAATATGGTATTGTAAACCATAGAAAGCAATATTCCACTTAAAGGATGCAGTGAGTTGAATAGTGTCCTACAAAACTTCATGTCCACCTGGAAGCTCAGAATGTGATCTTATTTGGAAATAGGATCTTTGCAGATGTAAGTAGTTAAGGATCAAGATAAGATCATACTAGTTTAGGGTGGAGCCTAAATCCAGTGACTGGTGTACTTATAAGGAGAAGAGAGGATACAGAGAGACAATGGGAAGATAGAGGTAGACAGAGATAGGAGTTACGCTGCCATCGCCAGGGAGTGCCAAGGATTGCTGGCAACCACCAGAGGCTTCGGAGAGAGACATGGGACTATTTCTCCCTTGGAGCCTCCAGAAGGAGCCAGCCCTGCCAGCACCTTCATTTCGACTTCTGGCCTGAACTGTGAGACAATAAATTTATGTTGTTTTAAGCCACCAGGTTTGTAGTCATTTGTTACGGCGGCCCAAAGAGAAAAGCATAATTGAACAGTATTGCAACTTGGTTTCACCAATGCAGAAAAGAGTAGAATGCTTTTTTTCCATCATTCTGAACACCTGCCTACAGTCATGTAGGTTCTTTTGGTAGCCCTAATCACTGACTCATACTGAGATTACTGCTGATTAGACCTTCTAGGTCTTTTTCATAGAGGCTGCCCTAAGCCAAGTGATTTTACCTTTACAGGGTTCAGCCTGTTCATTCAGCCTTTCAGGATACTTTTTGAATCCTGATTTTTCATCCAGTCTTTACTCTTTCTAGCAGCTTTGTGTCACCCATGAAGGTGATGAGCATACTTCCTGTGTCTTCATGTAGGTCAGTGGTTCTTAACCTTCTGGGATTATGGATTCCTATTAAGACTTTAATGAAAGCTGTGGACCTTTCTGATGAAAAATACTTATTTGTGTATATGTACACAGAGTTTTCAATAAAGTTTAAGAGGTTCAGATGCCTGTTGAGGCCTCAAGTGGTCCACGGACCCAAAGTTAAGAACGCTGCTCTAAGTTATTGATAAAAGTATCGAAGAGTGTGAATGAACAGACCCTTGTAGTGTGTTTCTAAAAAACCTTCTAAGATGATTGACATTATTCCATTAATCAGCACTTCTGGGGGAGTGGGGAGGGCATTTAACCATTTTCTAATTTACTTTATTGACTTTGCATTTAGTACATATTTCTTTGTCTTATGATATCATAAAAGACATAATCAAGTTCTTTGATGAAAAAAACAAATACATTGTATTTACTTTGTTTCTGATTTGCTAGGAAGGAGAAGAAGTGCGTTTTTATGGCTTAATAGTATGTTATTTTCCTATTGCCACTGTAATCATTTACCTCAAACCAGGTGGATTAAAAGAACACAAATTTATTATCCTACAGTTCTGGAAGTGAGAAGTCCTAAATGGGTTTCACTGGGCTAAAATCAAGGTGTTGGGCAAGACTGCATTCCTTCTGGATGGTCTGAGGGAGAATCCATTTCCTTGTTTTTTCCAGCTTCTAGAGACTGCCTGTATTCATTGGCTCATGGCCCCTTCCTCTATCTTCAAAATCAGCAGTGAGGCATCTTCAGAGCTTTCTGTGACTCTGATCTCCTACCTCTCTTCCACATTTAAGACCCTGTGATTACATTGGGCCCACCCACATAGTCCAAGGTAATCTCTTTATTTTAAAGTCAACTGATTACCAACCTTAATTCCCTCTTGTCATGTTACCTAACATATTCACAGGTCCCAGGGATTAGGATGGAGACATTGGGAGGATTGGGAGGAGGGCATTATTCTGTCTCCCACACATTGTGAACCTGTGCAAGCACCCCATGATTATAGCTTCCTCTTCTAAGTGTCTACAAATTATTCCTTGAATAATTATTTCTGAAATTTTTCTAGGGATTAATAGTACCCTAACTAGCCCATAATCTACACAGTCCATCTTTATCAGTTTATAAATATTGGAGTGCTATTTACACAGGTTAGTTTTCTAGTGTCTCTCTTCTATGATTGCTCAAAGATCATTGTCAGTGATGCAGTTTCTCATTTGCATGTTGTCACCAGACTATAATTCTTCTGGATCAGAAATCCTAAACTCATGTGGGACAGCCCTTCAAATACTCATTCAGCAAATAATTGTTAAACACGTGTACGGCAGGCAGGACAAGAAGTTCCTTCATGCTGTCTGGTGGCTGTCTAGTGGAAGAAGCAAGGTGAGTCAGCCCCTGTGTATTGTCTAGTGGTGAAAACAAACATTAAGCAGATAATAACACAAGTAATAATTTAATAATAATTCTTGGGGAAAGTATCAGGATGCTGAGAGAGCATAAATGAGAGAACTAATCCAATCTAGGATGCTCAGGGCAGGCTTCTCTGAAGAAACAATGTTTAAGCTGAGGCTAAAGCAGGAGCAGATATTAAACTAAGAGGGGCACAGAAAGGAAGACCATTTCAGGCCAGGAACATATATGAAGACCAAAAGGTACAAAGAAACCCTTGGTGTGCTTGAGGAACTGAAAGGAGTTGAGAGTAAGGGGAAGAGTGGTATACAGCAGAGGTGAAAAGGTGGGTCAGTACTTTCTAGGCTGTGTTAGGATTTTGGGCTTTATCGCAAGAGGAGTAGAAAATTATTGAAGGGTTGGTCGGTTCGTTTGTTCGTTTAATTTTTAATTATGGTAAAATACATGTAACATGAAGTTTACCATCTTAACCATTTTAGATGTACAGTTCAGTAGTGTTGACTAGATTCACGTTGTTGTGGAACCAATCCCCAGAAGTCTTTTCATCTTGCAAAACTGAAACCCTATACCCATTAAGCTATGCCTTTCCTTCTCCCCCTAGCCCCTGGCAGCCACCCTTCTACTTTCTGTCTCTATGAATTTGACTACTCTAGAAACCTCATATAAATGGAGTCATACAGTATTTGTCTGCTATAACATACACAGAAAAATACACCATCATAAGTCCACAGCTTGATGAATTACTACAGCAACCACATTGACGTCACTCTGAACCTTGTCAAGAAATAGAGCATTATGAGCTCCACAGAGCTCCCTGGGAGTCCCCTTTCAATCACTACTTCTCCCTTGCTCCCTCCCCAAAAGTAAATACTGCCCTGACTTTGAACACTAGAGATTATGCCTGCTTTTTAACTTATATACATAGAATCATGGTATGTATTCTTTTTCATCTTGCTGATTAGTTTCTTTTGCTCACATCATACTGGTGAAATAAATTCATGTCATTGCATATAGCAATAGTTTTGTCAGTGATCCAGTGCATGAATATATCACATTTTACCTATTCTGCTGTTGAAGGACATGTGAGTTGCCTGTTTTTTGACTGTTACAAGTAATGCTGTCATAAACATTGTGTACATGTCTTCTGTTACATAAGATATATAACATTTTATTGGAGATATGCTTAGGGAGTGGAATTATTCTCTCCCTCTCAATTTTCTTTCAAGCCTGGTATGTCCACAACAGTTCATTATCTTTCCTCCAAAAATCTGTTTCTCCTCCAACGTTTGCTGTTTCAGTCAACACCACCTTCTACCCAGTGTGTTATGCCAGAAACTAGGACATCATCTTTAGACCCCCACCCCCTCATATCTAATTAATTACCAAGTCCTGTTGATCCAAATTCCTGAATATGTCTAAAATGTATCTATTTCTCTCCACATCCATTGCAACCTTCTCTAATCTCTTACCTAGACTGTGGCCTCCTAACTGGCTTCCCTGTGTCTACTGGTGCCCTCTCTAACCCATTCCCTGTAGTACTGGGGCACAGACTTTTTGGTTGTGCGTGTACATTTATCCCCAATATATGTATTATACTTAGAAATGTTAAACCACACTGTTGGTCTTCTTTGACATAGTACCTTAATGCCTAACACTTAGGTTAATAGCTAATAACAGCTGTAATAAGTGTATTTCTAATAGTGTTTCATGATCATTTCTAATTTGGGGGCTTTCTTTTACAAATCTGATTAGTTGGGTTTTTTAAAACCTTTTATGGTAACTAAAAAGAGGTTGTACAGGAGTAGAAATGTCAGCTCTGCCAATTTATTTTTGCTTTATTTTGTAGGGATGTTTTTAAGGCATTGTCCATTTAATGAGGGACATTTAGTTAAAAGTAGATGGTATCATGTATAAATCCATGTAACTGAGTATATATGCTATTTTGCAATAAACTGAAAAAACACATGTGTGAGGGAGTCACTGACATCCGCTTTACATTTGTGGAATCACTCTTCATTCAGGATACCTCAGATACCATATGAGATACACCACCACCTGACATGGATTGAGAAAGGCAGCCTGTGTTAATCCATAATTAAATGTCATTAAACCTTTGTTTCTCATTTATTATTACAGAGTGATTTTTTTTTAAAGTTGAGTAAATTTAGAAAGGTCACTAGATACAAGATCAATACAGACACACACACAGTCAATTGTACTTCTGTAGACCAGAACAAACAATTAGAAAATATATTTGTAATATCATTTAAAATGTCATTGGCCCTGAAAACTACAAAATACTGTCACAAGAAATTCCAGAAGACCTAAGTAAATGGAAAGACATCCCATGTTCATGGATCTAAAGACTTAATACTGTTATAGTGACAGTACTCCCCCAAACTGACCTACAGATTCAATAACCCTAAGAAAATACCAGCTGGCTTTTTGCAGAAATTGGCCAGCAAAATGTATGTGGACGTAGAATTTTCAAAACAATCTTGCAAAAGAAAAACAAAATTAGAGGGCTACATTTCCTGATTTCAAAACTTACAAGTCACTGTGGACTGGCATAGACATATAGATCAATGGCATAGAACTGAGAACCGGAAATAAACCCTTAATTTATGATCAATTGATTTTTGACAAAGGTGCCAACACAATTGAGTGAGGAAAAGAACAGTCTTTTCAACAGAGAGTGCTGGGACAACTGGATAGCCAAGAAGACTGAGAAGGAGAAGAAAGAGACCAAAGAAATATATATTGTCTCAAAAGTTAAGTGGTTTGCTACCTCTGACACTGCTGAGGAGGATGGCATGCTGAGGACTGGGAAGTAGTCTTTGCATTTGATGATGTAAAGCAAAGTGACTAGAAATTTGGAAGAAAGCAACTATAACATTTTTAAGTTTGCAAACACCAGGGCAAAGAAAGCTGGGTAATTATAAATTATTTTAATGGGATGAGAGATTACTTAAAGAAACCAGCATGAATGCACAAGCTATGAACAGCAGTTTTACTGAACTGGGAGACCTATCCTAAGAATATATTTGCTTTCTTATGAACTCAACCCATTTCCAGGGTGCTTTAGCCCTGCTCTGGTCGTCTTAGTTCTCAGGTTGTTCTCCTTTACAGGGAAACAAGAAAAAAAGTTTTTGAGAAATGTTTTCATCCATTGTTTTGTTGGCCCTGAGCGGTGGACCTATTTCTTTCCTATTCTTCTTGCTCAGAAAAAACTTAAATCTTTTGGGAAGGGATTGAGAGAAGCCCCTTTGCTTGTTCCTGTCATTATTGGCAACTTTCAACTCTTTCTGGGCTTTTTAGTTTTGGGGAGAATCTTTATAAGTCTATATTGTCATCCTGCATTGGCCTTTACTTTGTACGAGTCTTCCTTAAAGTTGAATTTATCTTGTGCATTCTTGCTGGCTTCTTCATTTCCTTTCTCATCAAGGTGATTTGTAATTACCCAGCCTTTTTGCCCTGGGTTTTGCGTACTGTAAAATGATAGGTTGCTTTCTTCCAAGTTACTAGTCACTTCACAATCTAGGTATATGTTATGTTCTGGGTAGCATTTTCCTCTGGTTATCCCTAGCAATTATCCTTTGGGAGACAAAATGAACAGTAAAGCAGATCAGGAACTTGTTAGACATCCTGCTTTTAGCTAAATGAGATTTCTGCAGTTTTGTAGATGACTGGAATCCCTATCAGTACTCTATCTTGTCTGCCAGTTTTGTGATCTGTAAAGAACTTTTGTATTTACTCCATTTGGCCAGTTGACCTTGGTATATTGCCCCCGTCAAAGTCTCATTTCTGTCTCTCAGACATATTCTGAATTCTTCTTTTCACTTAAATTTTCTTGAAGGATGTACATTGTCTTTATGTAAAATAACTGCTTTTCCTTTTTTCCTCCGAATAGTAGGTTCTTAGGTAAAGTATTCTTTTCTATTATTATCGGCCAATCTTGAGACCCGCTTCAACAAAACTCATTGGTTATTTTGTATATTTAGGATAAACTTTAAATATTTTTCTCATTACTTACATTTATTGGTTTACAAACATCTCAGATTATGAAAACTTTAAACTTCCTGTTCTCATTTGTTTTCTTATATGAATAGTTTCTCACCGTGTTATTTTTTTTCTAATTGTCCTCCATAGGGACTGATTTCATGATATTTTTTTTCATGTTCTCTTACCTCCTTCCTCAGCAGTTTCACTTAAAGTCCTTCCTTCAGTCAGTGGTCAGTTAGCCTCTGGACAAATACTTCTCCTGTTAGTGTGAGTGACATTGTTCCTAGCCCATAATTTTTTTTTTTCATGAGAATGAGTCATCTCTTTTAACTAACATCATTAATTCAAGGGATAGCAGCAATATCACACACTTAGCTAGCACCTGTGAAATGTAAGAAATAGTGGGGAACTGTGTCAATAGAAATTTGCATGAAACAAGGACCCTTGTTTTTGTGTATGGTGTAAGATAGTGGTCCAGTTTCATTCTTTTGCACGTGGCTGTCCAGTTTTCCCATCACTGTTTATTGAAGAGACTGTCCTTTCCCTATTGCATGTTCTTGGCTCCTTTGTAGGAAATTGATTGACCATATATGTGTGGGTTTGTTTCTGGAGACTCTATTCTGTTCCATTGATCTATGTGTCTGTTTTTATGCCAATATCATACTATTTTGATTACTGTAGTCCTGTAATATAGTTTGAAATCTGGAAGCATGATGCCTCTAGCTTTGTTCTTCTTTCTCAAGATTGCTTTGGCTATTTGGGGTATTTTGTGCTTCCATACAAATTGTAGGATTGTTTATTCAGTTTCTGTGAAAAATGTCATTGGACTTTTTGTAGGGGTTACACTGAATCTGTAGATTGCTTTGGGTAGAATGGACATTTTAACAATATTAATTCTTCCAGTCTATGAGCATGGATTATTTTTCCATTTATTTGTGTCTTTTTCAGTTTCTTTTGTCAGTGTCTTATAGTTTTCATTGTACGGGTCTTTCACCTCCTTGGTTAAGTTTATTCCTAGGTATTTCATTCTTTTTAGATTTGATATATTTATTTATTTATTTTTTATTGGCTGCGTTGGGTCTTCGTTGCTGCACACAGGCTTTCTTTAGTTGCAGCAAGCAGGGGCTACTCTTCATTGCAGTGCGAGGGCTTCTCACTGCCGTGGCTTCTCTTGTTGCAGAGCACAGGCTCTAAGCGCACAGGCTTCAGTAGTTGTGGCACGTGGGCTTCAGTATTTGTGACTTGCATGCTCTAGAGCACAGGCTTAGTAGTTGTGGTGCATGGGCTTAGTTGCTCCACGGCATGTGGGATCTTCCTGGATCAGGGCTCGAACCCACGTCCCCTGCATTGGCCAGTGGACTCTTAACCACTGCACCACGGGGGAAGACCCTATTTCATTCTTTTTGATGTGATTGCAAATGGGATTGTTTTCTTAATTTATCTTTCTGATAGTCTGTTATCAGTATATAGAAACACAGCTGATTTACATATATTGATCTTGTATCCTGCAACTTTATGGAATTTGTTTATTAGTTCTAACAGTTTTTTGGTGGAGTCTTTGGAGTTTTCTATATACAATATCATGTCATCTACAAATAGAGACAGTCTTACTTCTTCCTTTCAGATTTGGATGCCTTTTATTTCTTTTTCTTGTCTAATTGCACTGGCTAGGACTTCGAGTACTGTGTTGCATAAAAGTGGCAAGAGTGGATATCCTTGTCTTTTTCCTGATCTTAGAGGAAAAGCTTTTAGGTTTTCACTGTTGAGTATGATGTTAGCTGTGGGCTTATCATTATGTTGAGGTACATTCCCTCTCTACCCATTTTACTTTGTTGAGAGTTTTTATCATAAATGGATGCTGAATTTTATCATATGCTTTTTCTGCATCTATGGCGATGATCATATGACTTTTATCCTTCTTTTTGTTAACGTGGTGTATCACATTGATTTGTGGATGTTGAACCATCCTTGTGGTGGGAGGAATACATGATGGATAGGAGCCAGCAGAAAAGAGAGCCTCAGAAATAGTTGTATTCAGTGTTATGATGCTTTTGTGGAATGGGGAGTGATGTGGATAAAATAATTAGCACTTGTGTAAGTGTACTATGATACCATGATTGTACAAGGACCTAGCAGTGATTTTTAGTTATTTTGATTTATAGCATCTCTTATGCATGAAGTATTTGTTACATCAGTTGTAATAGAAATTATTTCTGAACATGACTTTTCAAGTTAAGTGATTTGAGTTAGCCATCATTTAAAATTACTGTTAAGATGCTTTTTATTATGTCATGGAGAACATCCAACAGATATATATAAGTTCTAAGGATGTAAAAAATAATCAAAATCCATTTGAGATCTACAGTAACTAAGTATAGAAGACAAACGATAATGGATAGCTATTGGCAATTAAACTTGCTGACAGTTCAGCTACGTATGACCCTTCTTGCAATGTTGATTGATATATCCAGCACTCTAGGTGTACAGAAGATATTATATTGTTTCCTTTTCCTTTAAAATCCTATAAGAAAAGGTAGTGAAAAGTTTGTTTCTTCAGAATATATCCGAAGAGGTTAAAATTGGTGATTAATAGATCGTATTTATTTTACTTCTTAAAAATATTAGATGCAAAAGTAAAAAGTAGGTAACATTTGAGAGCCTACATAATTAAAATGTTTTGTTCAGCCTCTTCTCAACATAAGAAGCAGAAGACAATGGAATATTATCTTTAGTGTGCTAACAGAACAATAACAATTTAGACTTTTTACCCTAATTTATCATTCAAGAATGAGGGAAAGTGAAAGAAGTTTTCAGATGTGTAAAGACAAGTTTACCCGAAAAAGCAAGTTTACCCTTAACAGATCTTCATTGAAAGAAGTTCTAAAAGATGTAGAATAAGTGAGAAGGAGGAAACACAGAAGGGAAAATTGAGATGTGAGGAGTACTGTGATGGTTAATTTTATGTGTCACCTTCACGGGGCCACAGGGTTCCCAGGTATTTGGTCAAACATCATTCTGGGTGTTTCTGTGAGGGTATTTTTCGATGACATTAACACATAAATTGATAGATTGAATAAAGCAGATTAAAGCAGATTGCCCTCCCTGTTGTGGGTGGACCTCATCCAGTCACTTGAAGGCCTGGATGAAACAGAAGGGCTGATTATCCTCCAAATAAGAGAGAATTCGTCTTGCCTGACTGCTTTCAAACTGGACATTGGCTTTTTCCTGCCTTCGGAGTTAAACTGAAACATCATCGCGCCCTGGGTCTCGTGCCTGCCAGCCTTCGGACTGGAACTCCACCATCAATTCTCCAGCTTGCTGACTTACCCTACAGATCTTGGGACTTGTCAGCCTCTGTAATTGCATGAGCCAGTTCCTTACAAAATAAATCTCTTTATACACACACAAATATCTTACTGGTCTGTTTCTCTGGAGAACCCTGACTAATGTAAGGACTGACAAGCATCTGTAGGTAAAGTTTAACAAACATTGACTGTATGAAACATTGAATATTAGGGAGGGGATAATTAAAGTAAGGTGGAACTGCATAGTGGGCAGTTACACATACGATGAAAGGTGGTGGTTGGAGTCTCATTCTGAAGCGGGGGTGAATGGTCGTCTCCCCAGAGTACATTCACGTCCTAATCCTTGGAACCTGTGAATGTGGAAACGTTATTTGGAAAAAATGTCTTTGCAGATGTAATTAAATTAAAGATCTTTAGATGAGATCATCCTTGATTGCGTAGGTGTGTCCTAAATCCAATGATGAGTGTCTTTATAAGAGACAGAAGTGAAGAGACAGACACAGAGGAGAAGGCCATGTGAAGACAGAAGCAGAGGTTGGAGTGATGCAGCCACAAGCCAAGGTCACCTGGAGCTCCGAAGCCAAAAGAGGCAAGCAAGGATTCTCCACTAGGACCTTCAGAGGGAAGATGGCCCTGCCAACAACCTTGATTTAAGACTTCTGGCCTTCAGAACTGTGAGAAAATAAGTTTCTGTTGTTTAAACCACCAAGTTTATAGTACTTTGTTATGGCAGCCCTTTTAAGAGCCTTGTGTTATTTAGGAAGAAGATAGAGGCATTGATTAAATGTAAACTTTTTATCAGATATGCATGTTAATTTTTTAAGGGTAACTTCTAAAAAATAGAACTTGAGTATGTAGATGGAAGAAAAGAGGGTAATAAAGAAAATTTTTCTTTATTCATTCAGAAGTGGGGGTGGGGGTAGTATAAAGAAGCTTAGGGATAATAAGAACAAAGTAAAGTCATAGAAACAGATACAAATATATCATATAACTTAAACAAACTAAACCTGGCAGTTGAGACTCCTTTTGCAGTCTAGTGAAAAAGAAAACTGTGGACTTCTTCTCAGGATAGTGATCAGTACAAAAGTAAATAGGATTAAAGGAAACCAAGTATACTGAAACACAGTATCAATGTATTTAAAATATTTGTGACATAGTAATAGATGTGATTATTAACATATCAAGTAACAAGCTCTTGGTGTGGGTTTAATAACTTTAATTACCAGTATTTTGAGATAACAAAAATTAATGTAGTTGCTATTGGTTACAGAGTTACAGATGAAGAAAATGCTAAATGTCAGTTAGCGTTTAGTGAAAGTAAAGACGATTTCCCTGGCCTCCTGGATTCTACCCATGTATCCTTGTCAAGAACCCTTGCTTTAAATGTTAGTCTTCATACACTACCAAACGTAAGGTAGATAGCTAGTGGGAAGCAGCCGCATAGCACAGGGAGATCAGCTCGGTGCTTTGTGACCGCCTGGAGGGGTGGGATAGGGAGGGTGGGAGGGAGGGAGACACAAGAGGGAAGAGATATGGGAACATATGAATATGTATAACTGATTCACTTTGTTATAAAGCAGAAACTAACACACCATTGTAAAGCAATTATACTCCAATAAAGATATTAAAAAAAAAAGTTCGTCTTCAAGTGAAGCTCTCCACTCCTGAATAGCTACCACTCCCCTCGAGGGAGGGAGGCAAAGAATTGGCATCACACCTGCCTCCCTGTGTCAAAGGACTTTTCCAAGAAGCTTTCTTCTTATGATTTGATCTTCTTGGTGGGTTTGAGTTGCCAAGGATCCCAATGGATTAAGAGAGCCCCTCAGCAGGGATAAAGCCCCAGTCTTGACCTTTGCCGCTTGACTCACATGAGAAGTGTGAGTGCTCCAAGTAACAAATTCCTGCTTAGATTGATTACAGATAAGGAGGACATTAATCCTGTGCCAGAACTGGAAACTCCAAGGTAGGGCAGCTTTCAGGGTTCAAAGATTCAGCACTCAGCAGTGTTACCAAGGATCTTGTCCCTTTCAGTGTCCCTTTGTCATCATAGCTTTAACTTTATCCTAAGATTGTTCCCCTCTTTATCACAAAATGACTGCCAGCAACAACTGGAGTCACATGTTTCCTATTCACATCCTGTGGAAAACAGAGAAAAGGCCTCTCCTTCATATGTAATTTAACTTCTGTGTGCCTCATCTTAGATTGTCTGTCTACCTCCCTCCCCCCTAAAGCTTGCTCTCAAGTAGGTGTCACTTAAAGCATATGACTGTGTAGAGGTGATGCCCAAATTAAATTAGGTTTCTGTTTCTAGTTTTGGTTTGGGGTGGGTTTTTTTGGCAACTGATAGAATCCATTTGAAACCTCAAGGTGATCCCATGGCCTTGCCTGGAAGTGGGGCAAAGCTGCCAGGAAACAAATAAATTAGAAAGTGACTGACTGTCCATACACCTGCCTACAGGTGCTCTCCTATGCCTCTTTCTCTGTGAACCAGTAAAGACATTCAAGAATGTCTGTTAGCTCATCAAAGCAAGACCATCTCTTCCCTGCATTTAATTATCTGTATTCCTCTCCTGATTCTTAGCATTCTGATTTAGTTGTATATATTGGAAACTATGGATTTATAGAAGTAAAATTTGAAAAATAGTTTCTCAGAAAAGGGCTGATTGGCATGAAATGTTAGTAAGCATCATTATTCCAGTAAAAAAAAGTCTGCCATCAACATAGAGAGAATTCTAGCTCTGGAGAGTCTTAGACCTACGTCCAGGTGGTTTGAGTGTTCATGTGGAGGGAATGGAGTCAGTCAAGAAGACTAGGAAGGAGGGCTGTGAAGGAAGAGGAGGAAGAGGAAAACCAGGAAGATGAGAGCCCTGAAAGCCAAGAGAGAAGAGTGCTCAGCTGGGACAGATGTTACTGCGAGGTCAGTTTGGAAGATTAGGCATGTCCTGGGATTTAGCAACACCGAGGTTATTGGTGCCTTTTAATCAGAGCACTTTTAGTGGAGTGGCTGGATGCAGAGATTAAAATGTGATGAGGAATGGGTGGATACCGAGGAGATGAGAATCACAGGTACAGGCAGCTCTTGAGAACAGTGGCAGTAAAATAGAATCTTTTGAGATATCTTTCTTTCTTCTCCTTTATTTTTAAGATGGAAGAGACAAGCAGGTTTAAATGAGAGGAAAAAGAAAAAGAGGGAATGATCATTAATACAAGGTTCCTGAGAAATCAAGAAGGGCTAGGGTCCAGATCACTTTTGCAGGCCATTATGATAACAGATCCTAACAGAAAAAAAATGTAACAGAAGTATGGGGTAGGGGGGATTTAAAAAAGTATATACAAGGTTAAGAGAAAAAATTGAAACTTACAAATAAGTTAGCAGAAAGTTAAAAGGAAGAGTAAACATTTTCAACTAGACTAAACAACTGATAAAGATAAGTAATAAAAAGAAATAAGATGTTAGATTTCAGTGAAAGTGTAGAAATAGTAAGAAAGTAAATTTATCCATGGAAGTGTGAAGGGATGAAAGCTAGATACTTAAGTCCAGTAGCTGAATGTATAAAATTAAGAAAATTGGGTGAAAAACAAACTTGTGGTTACCAAAGGGGAAAGGGCGAGAGGGAGAAATTTGGGATTAACAGATACACACTACTATATATAAAATAAACAACAGGGACCTACTGTATAGCACAGGGAACTATATTCAGTATCTTTTAATAACCTATAATGGAAAACAATCTGAAAAAGGATATATATATGTATACATATACACACATACATACACGTACACACACACACATATAAAACTGAATCACTTTGCTGTACACCTGAAACTAGTACAATATTGTAAATCAATTATACTTCAATTAAAAAAAAAAGTTGGGAACAAAAATAAAGAATTGTATTTTTTCCTTTGAATCATAAAATTAAAATTTAACAAACGGAAAATAAAGGCAAGGTAGAAGTAAGAAATCTAAAGATTAAAGAGATTATAATTAATGTGAAAACAGAAAAGCAAATAATCAGAACGTACTAATAATGGAAACATCTAAATTTAGGGTAACTAGTTAGGCTCATTTTTATTTTTACTTCTTTTGTAGGAAACAACTGATAGAACATTACCCCTGTCAGAACATTACCACATGAAACAGAGAGGTCTTTGGCACAGCTTTTTCTTTATATCAGGTCTTGCTTAATCTCCCTCTGTCATTCTTCTCTTGCTCCCGTCATCAGGTAAGTTAAGTGTGTGCTGTATGCCAGAGATACTGGCGGAGATGCTAGATCTCATGCTTTAGGAGAGACTTAGAATAAACAGCCAGTTACTAATAAAGTGTGATAAATGCTAAAATAAATGGAATCTCAGGGTACCATGGAAACATGAATAAAGCACCCAACTCAGCCTTAGGAGACTGGGAAGGCGTTCCAGAGAAGATATTTTAGCACAATCCTGAGGCTTAGGAGGTGGTCAGCAAAGGAGTGGTGGGACTGGCATTTAAGGTGGAGGAAACAAGACACGCAGCCTCTGAGAGCAAGAGTCACATTGGGGTACCTGTGCTGTGTGCCTAAGGAATCCAGCAACCATGCATCAGTGCCCTAGCCCCACAAGGCTCTTGCAAGTTCTCAGGGCGCAGAAGGAAACATCACCCACACAACAATGTAGACATCACTACTTAGCAGATGGAGTGTTTGCATTTTTAAGAAATGGTGTGAAATTATTAAGTGAAATTAATCAAAGTGGAGAACTTCAGGCTGCTCTGGGGTAGGGAAGAGAGATTTTATTTATTTATTATCTACTCAGAGAGCCCTTTAAATATTCATATATTTAATATCAGCCTTTCAATATATCATCTTATTTGATTTTCACAAGAGTTTGAGAGAGGCTCTTAATCTTTGTTCTGTGTTCTTGTGCTAGTCACTTGTATACCCGCCTCCTTTCTGCTTGAGCAGTTTTCAAGTGTTTTAGCCTCCAACTTCCACTAAACCTTGAACCATTATGTTGCTCTTTTCCTTTCCTAAATTTCTAAGCACTCTCTGTGTTGGCACTTTAAACTACCTAGCTGATATTTAATTTCTGTGCCAGGCATGCCTCCTCAATACATTTAGTGGTTCTTTAACATTTAAGACCAAGATGTTTGGTTCTATTGTATTTCTCCTTGGTATTTAGTACGATGCTGAGCATTTAAGTTAATATTCATTGAGGTGAGGATTCCATAATTGTTCCTGTCCAGAATTGTTTGGTTCTTGTCAAGGAATAAATAAAAGTCTCGTAACTATTTCTGGACTCAACAGGAAAGGCCATACAGAAAAAAACTGAAGTTTTTCAGTAATGTAAAATTTTTTTCCAGATTTACTGAGGTATAATTGACAAAATTGTAAAATACTTTAATATTTTCTATCACCTATAATTTCACATTTTCATTATGACTTTTAATGAAAAAAATTTACTGGTTCATAGATCTTTTATGCCATACTACCATGTCTTCACTTAATAAATTGCTTCAAGTATAAACAACTGGTATTAAATTTTGCAGTAGTGCCACTTAATCACAATCAGTCATCAGTCCTCTTGGGAATTTGTTTTAGAGCTGTTGACATTATTTTCATTGTTCAAGTTATTTTTTAATTACAGAAAAGAATAGATAGATAAAATAAACATACCATGGTACTGATTATGAAAACCCCTTATTTTCTTTTTCTGAATAACTACTTCCTTGAACAAGAACTGGAATTTCTTATTATTGCATATTATATTCTTACTGATACAAATGTTTTCAAAGACCTTTTGTGAATGATGATTTGGATAAATTTGGGGGAGCAGGAACATTCTTTTGCTCATACAGTCTGTTGTTGGCGTTTGTTTTGATGATGCAGTTATTCATAGAATCTGTTCTTAGTGGGTGGGCATTCCTTAAGAGAATTTTAAAGTTTTCCTTCAGTGTATTTGATTTTGCTCTGTTGTTGCTCCCCTCGGTGTCTTTTCAGTGTTAGACATTGTGACAATTAGTGAACTGCTGTTCTTCTAGGTGGACAATGATACTGTCAGAGCATCAGGGAGAAAGAATGAAACAGAGTGGTAGTTATTAGGAGCAAAGGGTATGGAGTGGAGGTGTGCTGCCGGGCTGTGGGTAGACTTCACACACATTTGTGTAGAACATCCCCATGGTACCAAGCTGGATCACTAGGACAAGATAGGATGGCACCCAGAAAACTAAGGGAAGGGAAGTTAATTTTTTCAGCACTCAAGGGTAGAAGAATTATTATAGACTTTTTCACATACGTAACTCTGGTAAGGTAAGAATTGTATTTCAATCTTTTTTTTTTTAATTGGGGTATAATTGATTGACAGTGTTGTGTTAGTTTCAGGTGTACAGCAAAGTGAATCTGTAATAGAAATACATGTATCCACTCTTTTTTAGATTCTTTTCCCATATAGGCCATTACACAGTATTGAATAGAGTTTTTTGTGCTGTACAGTAGGTCCTTATTAGTTATCTGTCTTATATACAGTAGTGTGTATGTGTCAGTCCCAAATTGGAAGATTGGGATTGACACATACAGTCTTTATAAATTAGTAGAAATAGAAGATCAGAAAATTGAATCTGTGACAGTGCTCGACTAAGAAATCGTTAATCTAGAATTTGGACCCCAGGTCTTGCTGCTTCCATAACTGTGTTGTTTTCTCTTTACTGCACTGTGAATGAGTAAGAAATCATAGGGAGGACAGGATAAGTCACAGGAAAAATAGTGAATGTTTCACAGAAGACAAGCATACAGATCTCTTCAGATATTCTTGAAAATTTTCCCAAGACATTGAGGTTATCATAACACATTGGCTAAACGCTTATATTTTTTTGTTGTTGTTGTTTTTTTTTGCGGTACGCGGGCCTCTCACTGTTGTGGCTTCTCCCGCTGCGGAGCACAGGCTCCGGACGCACAGGCCCAGCAGCCATAGCTCACGGGCCCAGCCGCTCCGCGGCACGCGGGATCCTCCCGGACCGGGGCACGAACCCGTATCCCCTGCATCGGCAGGCGGACTCTCAACCACTGCACCACCAGGGAAGCCCAACGCTTATATTTTTAAACAGCATAATTATCTGTGAAACAGATATTACTGAAAGTAAACAGTCTGTTTCAGGATTTCAAAGTTTCATGATGCCTTCACTGTGTCTTTCAATAGTTGACTACTAAAATCATGACATAAGCTTTTTTCTGTCTGTTCAATTTGACTGAGAAAGGACTAAAGTTTCAGAGTGCAGAAACTGTTTAAGGAAAAGGATGAGTCATAGTCGTCGACAATATCAACCATGGCGAATTGTGAAATCATTTATCTCCCACTTACTGTGTATTAGGAGACCCCTGGTAGCAAATATGCTCTCATTGCCATCCATCACCATGATAATAAGAGAATTTCTTTTGCTAAGCAATGTGCTTCTGGGGTGTAGAAAGCAAACATTTCCTCACTGGTGTTGTCTTTTTATACACTTTATTATTGATTAATATTTATTTAATATTTTCATTATTTATTTGCTTCTAGTGTTACCCTTTTGTGCTGTGTTCCCCTCCCTCCCTCCCTCTCAGCCCTCAAAGTACCGGTGACCGGCTCCAGGAGGGCTTGGGCCCATTGTCCTCTGGCACTGCATACCTGCAGTCTTCAAAATAACATTTGTGACTTTTTTCCTCCTTCTGAACTGCCCTTCCCTTTTCATTTTAACCTGTTATAAATGCGAGGATGAGGAGTGGAAGGAGCAACCGGGACAGCTTTTTAAGATTTGCAAAGAGTGCTTGAACTATGATTACCGTATTTGCAGGATCAGAAATTGATGAGCTTCAAGTACAAATTTAAATGTACTTGAAAAAACTGTCCTTCCAAATCTAGGACAATGACCATGTAATTTATTGTCCCAAGGGATAGTTTTGGTGTCTTTATGTATCTTGTTAGACAGGTGGATATAGTAAGTTAATATATGTATGCTAATGTGAAACTGTAGGGTAATATTTACCAGTAAATATAAATTAGAGGAATAACATCTTAATTCTAGTTTCATGTTATTTTAGCTAATTTAAACTTTCAAATACAGGCCTGAACTTTTCTAATTTCCTTTGACACTGAGAAATTGGTTCAGGCATGCTTGAATTTCAACAAGACTGCTGGGTAACTGAACCAAAGATTAGCTTGGCTTCCTCATTTACCCCAAGCAAAATCAGTCTCCTTGTGGTGATGGTGGGAGATGGGGATCAAGAGATGAGTAACTGCAGATGAATGAGCAGAAGTCAGGGTAGCTCAGTCACTTGGGTTTCTGGGGGGTTCTCTGTATTTGCGTTTTTTCCCTCCTCTCTTCACCAACCTACATTGGATATTATCAGTATTTTATATTTTTGTCAATCTATAAAGTTAAACAGAATTTTTCACGGTTTTAATTTGCATTACAGGTAACATTTTAATGAAGCATCTCTCTCCCTGTGCAGATATAGATTCAGATTCATTGCATTGTCCTTTGTGGATGTATTTATAGCTCTGCTGGCAGTGAGCTGCTTGAAGTGCTATAGAGCTGTATGGTATCCAGAGAATAGTTGAGCCCTTTGATGAAGACTTGATTGCTTTTATTTACTTGAGGAAAAAATTAATGTCTGTTTTCTTTTTCTTTTCTCATCTGTTTAGTTGCTGATCATCTGGGCTGTGATCCTCAAACACGGTTCTTTGTCCCTCCTAACATCAAACAGTGGATTGCCTTGCTGCAGAGGGGAAATTGCACCTTTAAAGAGAAAATATCACGGGCTGCTTTCCACAATGCAGTTGCTGTAGTCATCTACAATAATAAATCCAAAGAGGAGCCAGTCACCATGACTCATCCAGGTAAACAAAAAAAGGAAACTGTAGACTTTGTTTTTCTTCTGAGAAATGATTGCTTTATAGGTAGGAATTCTACCTCTTGCTCAAACCATATCATTTCCAACATAATTCAATGATTATATTTATTTTTGGTGTTGCCATTTCTTTGTTGAGATGCATGTCTTTTTTTCCTTTAGTTGAACTTTTTTCTTAAATAATGACCATAAAAGCCTGTAAAACTTGCACTTATTAAGTAACTGGCTGTGACTGAATCCTTAGTCATTTTACATTTTACTTGATTACTTTGAAAAATAATATATTAGATTTAGAATCATTCATCCAAGTTATGTCATGGATTCTTAAGGATTACCTGTTTGAGAAGGATGCTTTTTATCTTATCAGGATAAATGTTGAAACTGACTTAGTAAGTATTATAATTACAGTAGTAATATTTCTTCATTTCTTGTGGAAGCATTTAGGATATTTCTAATGTACCTGTTTTAATAACAATAGTTGCAGTTTATTGAGCACTGCTGTATATATGGCAGGCACTATATGGCTATGAGCTTTTTTGGGTTTTAAAAGAATTTATTTTTTAGAGCAATTTTATGTTCCCAGCAAAACGTGGGCTTTTTTCAGACTGGGTTTTTTCATTTAGTAATATGCATTTAGGTTTCCTCCATGTCTTTTCATGACTTAATAGCTCATTTCTTTTGAGTGCTGAATAATATTCCATTGTCTGGATATACCACAGTTTATCGAGTCACCTACTGAAGGACATCTTGGTTGCTACCAGGTTTTGGCAATTATGAATAAAGCCACTATAAACATTTGTGTGCAGGTTTTTATGTGGTCATAAGTTTCCAGCTCCCCTGGGTAAATACCAAGGAGCATGATTGCTGAGTTGTATGGTAAGAGGATGTTTCATTTTGTAAGAAACAGTCAAACTGTCTTCCAGAGTGGCTGTACCATTTTGTATTCCCACCAGCAGTGAATGAGAGTTCCTGTTGCTCCACATCCTCACCAGCATTTAGCGTTATCAGTTTTTGTATCTTGGCCGTTGTAATAGGTTGTTTTAATTTATGTTTCTCTGATGACATGTAATGTAGAGGAGCCCCCTTTTTATATATTTTCATAGCCAATCCTCACCATAACCATGTATGGTACAGGTACTCTCCCACTTACAGACCAGGAGACTGAAGCAGGTAAGGGCCAGCAGAAGAGAAGCTTAGACAAAGGTTTTTTGATGGTCTTTCAGTTCACCAGTTCACTCTCTTAAAATTGAAACCTAGATAAACTTTCATTCTGCATTCATAAAACTTTTAAAGATTAATGACTTATTTAAAGAATTTTTTTTTTTTTTTTTTTGGCTACGTTGGGTCTTCGTTGCTGCGTGCGGGCTTTCTCTAGTTGCAGCGAGCGGGGGCTACTCTTTATTGTGGTGTGCGGACTTCTCATTGTGGTGGCTTCTCTTGTTGTGGAGCATGGGCTCTAGGCGCATGGGCTTCAGTAGCTGTGGTTCACAGGCTCTAGAGCACAGGCTCAGTTGTAGCACATGGGCTTAGTTGCTCCACGGCATGTGGGATCTTCCCGGACCAGGGCTCGAACCCGTGTCCCCTGCAGGAGGATTCTTAACCACTGTGCCACCCAGGAAGCCCAAGAATTAACATTTTAATCATGTAGTTAATATTCACATAATCGATTTTAGACAGTTATCTTGCAAAGATCTCACCCTAATTGAGGGTCATTGATACTTTTGTGTGTATCTTGATAGGATAATGCAGACGGACTTAAATTTTATTGCTCTGACTTGTTTTCTTCCCTTCAAATTAAGAACTAAAATTTTTTTTTGTAATTGCAAAAGTAACACATGCTCATTGTTGAAAAACTGAAACTAAAGAAAAGTTATAAAGAATAAAACAGAAAGAACGTGTAATTTTCACTATCCAGAGATCACTTTTCATTTCTTCAGGGAAACCAAAAGGAAATTAAGGGTCAGTCTGATTTTGCAGGACATCGTGTGTGGGAACACTGAATTCAAGACTGGTTTTTCAAACTTTCAGTTACCAGGGGTAAGGTGGGGGGATAAATTGGAAGATTGGGATTGACATATACACTACTATATATAAAATAGATAACTAATAAGGACTTACTGTGTGGCACAGGGAACTCTACTTAATAACCTGTAATGGCCTGTATGGGAAAAGAATCTAAAAAAGAGTGGATATATGTATATGTATAACTGATTCACTTTGCTGTACACCTGAAACTAACACAACATTGTAAATCAACTATACTCCAATAAAAATTTTTTTTAAAAAAGACTGGTTTTTCTGCTTAGGTCTCAGAGCAGGTGACAGTTTGCTCTCCTCAGCTGCCTTAGAGGTAAGAAAAACTTTGAAATTTTGGACCTTATCGATTTCTTCTTACTGAAAAGATGAAAAATGAATAGGGAGAAATTCAGCTGAGCAGAATATATTTTTCTTCCTCTGTGATGTTATTTTACATACACAGAACCACAGAGAAGTAGCGAGAATGAGTCTTTTAAGTATGAGAAGATCTGGGGATTATTAGAGAGGGAATTGAATTTTTTAAATGATTTTTGTTTAAAAAAGGAGGGAATTCTCTATAAATTAACATGGATTTCACATCTGTGTTCCTTGAAATGTTAGTGTATCCAGATATGTTCCATAGATGACCCATGGAGAAAAAAGGTAAATGATAAAATAAGTTTTGGAAAATGCTTGAAAAGTATTCCACTATTATCCTAATAAACATAATGAGGTCTCTGAGAAGTCTTAAAGACTTGTTTTAATTGATTAACCTATGGTTTCCTAAATTTATTTGACCATGTAACTTTTATCACATTTTAGTATACAACAACAAAAATAAGGAAATTTAGGGATAGAGTTTGAGGATATAGTCTTAGGAAATGGAACTTTTGTAAGGCAAATGGAATGTAGGAGCAATAGGAAATGGCTTTATGTTGTAATTAGATACACAGAAAATTAGAAAGAATAATATGAGACAGTGACTTGATAACAATACTTTGGAGAGAAATTTAGCACCATCTGATACGTTAAAGAACTCACACATTGTGATCCAGTAATTTCACATCTAGATACGTGCTCTGGAATACTCTTCAAACTTTGATGTGAGTGTGGATCCCCTGGAAATTTTGTTAAAATACAGATTCTGATTCAGTAGGTCTGGGGTATAGCCTGAGATTCTGTATTTTTAATAAGTTTCCAGGTGAGGCTAATGCCACTGGCCCACAGATCTTGCTTTGAGAGATAGGTAAAGACAAGAAAACTAGGTTTTAGTCTCAGATTTTCCACTGACCTCCTCTGTGATATAGGCCACGTTGCCTACTGTGTGGGAAGACCTTTTTCGTCTCTAAATCTATTTCTCTGGAAGGCCATGAATCCCTATTATGTAGGATGACAACATAGAAAATCTTTATGCTCTGAGAACCACTTGTTTTCCTGGCTCATTAATGTGTCACTGCTTCTCTCTCCCTCCATAGAGCCCCTTCTTTTCCTGTTTCTACATGAGGTTCAAGGACCCTTCCATCAGAGTCACTAGATTCCCCCAGTGACCTATAACTCCACATCTCAAGGGGTAGACCCAAATATCCATGCTTTAGTCCTCCCTTGCTCTCATGTCAGTTCTATCCACCCTTCATTTAAGAAAAGAAACCTTTGTGCTATGCATTGTGACATGAACTAATACGAAGTGGTAAGAGTTGAAAAAAAGACCCCTGGTCACACCCTCAGTGAGTTTACTATCCAAGGCCCCTGCAGTCTTCACGGTGTCTTTTTGTACCTCTTGACAGTACTGTCCTTTTGCTTTTATGTTGTCATCATTTGCATACTAGACCGGCAGTAGAGAGAAGACTGCGGGTTTCTTTAAGTTAAAGTTTGTGTCTTATCTTTCTGTTCTCTGCAGTGGGCAGCAGAATACCTTGAACAAAATAAGTATGTGCTACATTGAAATGATTTCATGAAGACATTTAGCTTTGTTAAGGTTTCTTTCCATTTAAGGATATATTTTATAACTAATTTTTAAATTTTACATTGTTAAGTATAGGTATTTCATTTTCTTGCCTTGTTGATGATGTTTCAGGAGCTTGTTCATGTTTGTTCTAATGAATGCCCTTCATCTGGTGACTGAAGGACATCTTTTCTGGCGTAGTGTCCATGACATCACTGACAGGAAAGACCGCTCAATTTGTGGTTTTATTTGTTACCTCTAGTTGGCAGAATAAGTTCTTTGTAGTGAACAGATATGTGGCAGTGTAAAGGGGGAAATTATGGGCTCTTGGATAGTTTAAAATAATGCACATTAAAATAATACACATTTGTCTGAAAGTTAAGGATTTATTTTCCTGGTTTTTAAAAATTGATATAGACTTTACTGTTTAACAGTCATAAATTGTGTCAGATCGTTGTCAAATTGGAGATCTCTTTTATAGTTTTATTTGTATGTCTGTAAGAATCTGTGGACATTTTTTTCATTGTTAATAGGAAGATGAAGTAATTTAGATAAACATGTAACCAAATAATAATGTTGCTTTTCTATGTTTATGTCAGTTAGCAGTATCAAATGCTGCTTATTGTTTCTTTGGCTGGTTGAATAGAATTAGTTAAATAGCTCTTCGCCTTTTTCCCATCATATTCTCTTTTTAAAAAAAAAGTATAGGGCTTTCCTGGTGGCGCAGTGGTTGAGAGTCCGTCTGCCGATGCAAGGGACACAGGTTTGTGCCCCGGTCCGGGAAGATCCCACATGCTGCGGAGCGGCTGGGCCCGTGAGCCATGGCCGCTGAGCCTGCGCGTCCGGAGCCTGTGCTCCGCAATGGGAGAGGCCACAACAGTGAGAGGCCCGCGTACCACAAAAAAAAAAAAAAAAAGTATATAGCTCTATATTTATTATCTAGCAATGAATAGAAAAAAAACATACTTTGTAAAATAAAGAATAAATCACTTTGTGAATAGTAAAAATTCACACTTTATGAAAACAAATAAAGATAAATCACAAACATATTGCAAAATATCTTTAAATATCCATAATTTGGGGCCACTTAGTGTCAATCTGTTATTTTATTCTAAAGCCCATCAAGAAAATGGGCTTTTAATAATATATATTATTAATATATAATAATACATTATAATATCAATATAATAGTCATGCTATTGTTTTAACTGTTTAAAGTTTTTAGGTTCTAATTGTATATGGATTTAATTACCTCAGAAAAGGTTGAGCTTGCATTAAATGTACTGCTATAGCAGGAAACAGAGTCTTAATTGTATCTTTTGGCCTGAGTTTGCATATACCTCTTCTGTATCTTCCATATGATCCATCTACTTTTTCAAAAATTCATAATTATCAAGAAAAATCTGACACTGAAACATATAAGCAGTAGCTTTTAAAAAATAACAGCTTTTTGGGCTTCCCTGGTGGTGCAGTGGTTGAGAGTCCGCCTGCCGATGCAGGGGACACGGGTTCGTTCCTCGGTCTGGGAAGATCCCACATGCCGCGGAGTGGCTGGGCCCGTGAGCCATGGCTGCTGAGCCTGCGCGTCCGGAGCCTGTGCTCCACAACGGGAGAGGCCACAACAGTGAGAGGCCCGTGAACCGCAAAAAAAAAAAACCAGCTTTTTAAAAAAATGACTGCTGATGATTCTGTTTAAAAACTTTTCTTATAAGCTCTAAATTTGTCCTTTATTTCTCTGGAAGTGGAGAGCCCCTCCCTCTGCCAGATACTTAAGACAACTTATCTTCTAGCCTTCCTGTCTAACACGGACATTGCAGGCTCAGCATCCTGAGTAAATTGTTTGGACTCATCACTTAATTTGCCTTTTTTAAATTAATTAATTTATTTATTGGCTGAGTTTGGTCTTTGTTGCTGCGTGGGCTTTCTCTAGTTGTGGCGAGTGGGGACTATTCTTCGTTGTGGTGCGTGGACTTCTCATTGTGGTGGCTTCTCTTGTTGCGGAGCACAGGCTCTAGGCTTGCGGGCTTCAGTAGTTGTGGCTCACGGGCTTAGTTGCTCCGCGGCATGTGGGATCTTCCTGGACCAGGGCTCGAACCTGTGGTCCCCTGCATTGGCAGGCAGATTCTTAACCACTGTGCCACCAGGGAAGCCCCTTGATTTGCCTTTTTATCTTGCCTGTGCTTATCCTTTCCTCTCCAGAAACAGAAGAGGAAGAAGCTAAAATAATGTAAAGGATCTGCATGGGGTTTAGAATACTGGCTTAGAAATCAGTTCCATAGGTTACAGGACAAAAGACATTTTTTACTTGGTTTCTGTTCATATGATGATGACCTGGATTTACAGTTACAAGCTCAGAATTAGTCCCACAGGCACAGCTGCTAAGGAAGATGATGCAGCCTGGCTGCATGTGTCAGAGGTCTGGTGAGGCTACTTACCCCTTAATTGATGCCTTACAGTGCTCCTCAATTCAGGTTTTTCAGGGGGTGGGATGTGAATCATATCGGGGCAGGATAATTCTTTGCTCTGCAGAACTGTCCTTTGTATTTACAGAATGTTTAGCCTCCCAGGCCCATTCCTACTAAATGCCAGAGGCACCCCTCCATGTTTGTAACAGTATAAAATCCCCCAGAGTTTCTAGACAGTCTCTCCCTAGGAGGGCTTTTCTACCTACTGTCAAATTCTAAGTCTACAGAGCCTTTAGAGGAGGAATGAAAAGAGATCCTTTGTTGGTGAGGGTAATGGCAACAGAAAAACTGATGAAGGGAAAAGTGATAGGCTTTTATATTTACTCACATATAAGCATTTCTGGTGTTCTTTTTTTCTTTATACAGTTACAAGTTCCATCTGGTGTCATTTCCCTTTCAATACAGATAATTATTTTTAATTTCTTGCAGTGCAGATCTGCTGTGATGAATTCTCTCATCATTCATTTACCTGAAAGTGTCTTTTTTTGCCATCATTTTTCAAGGGCATAGATACAGAATTCTGGATTTCAGCACTTTAAAAGTGTTGTTTGTTTTCTAGCCTCCTTTTTTTCTGATGAGTTGTTCCCTTTTATAGAATGACTCTTTTTAAAAATAAACCTTTTAGAACAGATTTACATTTACAGAAAAATTGCAAAGATAGTACAAATAATTCACATAGACCCTGCACCCAGTTTCTCTTATAATTAACATCTTACTTTAGTATGGTACATTTGTTATACTTAATGAACCAATATTGGTACATTATTATTAACTAAAGGCCATACTTTATTGAGATTTCTTTAGTTTTTATCTAATGTCCTTTTTTAGTTCCAGGATCCCATCCAGGATATCACATTACATTTGGTCATTATGTCTCCTTAGGCTCCTCTTGGTTATGATAGTTTTTTGAGGACTACTGTTCAGGTATTTTGTAGAATGTCCTTCAGTGGGATTTGTTTGTTTTTCTTATGATTAGACTGAGGATATGGGTTTGGGGAGGAAGACCACAGAGGTAAAGTGTCATTCTCATCATATCATATCATGTACTACCAATATGAGTGATCACTGTTGATGTTGACCTTGACTACCTGGCTGTTTGTCAGGCTTCTCCACTATAAAGTTTCTCTTTTAGGACTTCTTTAGTGGTCCAGTGGTTAAGAATCCGCCTTCCAGTGCAGGGGATGCAGATTCAATCCCTGGTCGGGAAGCTAAGATCCCACATGCCGTGGGGCAACTAAGCCCACGCGCCGCAACTGCTGAGCCCACACGCCACAACTAGAGAGCCTCTGTGCTGCAACTACAGAGCCCACGCGCTCTGGAGGCCGCATGCCACAACTAGAGAAAAGCCTGCGTGCCACAATGAAAAGATCCTGTGTGCCACAACTAAGACCTGATGCAGCCAAAACAAATTATAATAAATAAATAAATAAATAAATAAAGTTTCTCTTTTCTCTCTTCCATGCAACACTCTTCAAGAGGTCATTGTGCACAGCCCACACTTGAGTGGGGAGTTAGGCTTCCCCTCCTTAGGGTAAAGTATTACATATTTACTTGGAATTATTTCATCTGGATGATTCATCTCTTCTCTCTTTATAATTTATTCAGTCATTTATATGTATCAGTATGGACTCATGGATATTTATTTTATACTTTGTATTGTAATACAGTGTTACTTATTTTTTTGATCAAATTATTTCAGCTTTGGCCATTGAGAGTTCTTTCAGTTGACTCCTGTGTCCTTTGACATGTTGCCATTACCATGGGTGTTGGTTTTTTGTTTGTTTTGCTTTTTTGAGGACTTCCTTCTTTTCTGGTTCTGTAAGATGCTCCAGGATCATCTTGTATATATTTCCTGTCCCAGTCCTAGAATCAGCCATTTCTCTGAGGAACCCTAGGTTCCATTTATTGGAGAATGATACTAGAAACCAGGCTCTGGGTATTAGGTGTACTTGTTACTACTAAGGTTCTGTTGCTTCTGGGCCTTCCCAGTTGACAGAGCAAGGAAATATATGTGTGTATACTAATACCTGTATATGCACATATCTATAAATATTTCTACATATAACCATTTGCATCTATATTAAGCTAAGAATAAGTTCATACTTAGGTCTCCAACTCTAATCCATTACATTCTAATCCATTACATTACATAGATCATTCTAATTTTCTCTCTTTGCTTATCTGTAAACTCCCACTCCAAAAGCGAGAAACCTGGCTGACACCAACCACCATCCATTTTCTTAATTGTTCAGTTCACTGAGCTCTCAGACTTAGAAGTTCTTAAACATAAGTAACATATTGTAAGGCCTTTGGAGTGCTGGTGCTTGGTGTGAAAGCTAATGTAAATTACTTTCTTCTCAACCTGAATCTTCCCTGGCTGGAATGCCTAACTGTGTACTTAACTTTTCTTTCTCCACTCATTAAAAATTTTTTATCAAGAACTTGTACCTAATCAAACTTATAAGCTTTTATACAGCAAAGGAAACCATAAACAAAATGAAAAGACAACCTATAGACTGGGAGAAAATATTTGCAAGTGGTTCAACTGACAAGGGCTTAATTTCCAAAATATACAAACAGCTCATATAGCTCAATATCAAAAAACAAACAACCCAATCGAAAAATGGGCAGAAGACCTAAAGAGACATTTCTCCAGAAAAGACATACAGATGGCCACTAGGCACATGAGAAGACGCTCATCATCACTAATTATTAGAGAAATGGAAATCAAAACTACAATGAGGTACCACTTCACACTGGTCAGATGGCCATCATTAAAAAATTTACAAATAATAAATGCTGGAGAGGGTGTGCAGAAAAGGGAACCTCTTACACTGTTGGTGGGAATGTAAATTGGTGCAGCCACTATGGAAAACAGTATGGAGGTTCCTCAAAAAACTAAAAATAGAGTTGCCATATGATCCAGCAAACCCCACTCCTGAGCATATATAAAGACAAAACTATAATTCAAAAAGATACATGCACCCCTGTGTTCATAGCAGCACTATTCACAATAGCCAAGACATGGAAACAACCTAAATTTCCATCAATAGATGAATGGATAAAGAAGATGTGGTATATATATACAATGGAATATTACTTGGCCATAAAAAAGAATGAAATAATGCCATTTGTAGCAACACTGATGGATCTAGAGATTAACATACTAAGGGAAGTAAGTCAGAAAGAGAAAGACAAATACCATACGATATCACTTAACATGTGTAATCTAAAATGTGTCACAAATGAACATATCTATGAAACAGAGACAGAGAACAGACTTGTGGTTGCCAAGGGGGAGGGGGTATGGAGGAGGGAAGGATTGGGAGTTTGGGATTAGTAGATGCAAACTGTTATATACAGGATGGGTAAACAACAAGGTCCTACTACTGTATAGCACTGGGAACTATATTCAGTATCCTGTGATAAACTATAATGGAAAAGAATATGAAAAAGAATATGTGTACATATAGCTGAATCACTTTGCTATACAGCAGAAATTAACACAACATTTTAAATCAACTAGACTTCAATAAAATTTTTTTAAATTGAAAAAAACTTATAAGAAAACATAAATATAAGTATCTTAACTTGAAAATGACACAAAACTAGGTGCATCTTGGAACATATAACAACAAAAAGAAAGTATTCATTAGGTCAGCCTGCAAATGGGTTTAAAAAAGTTAGTAACAAGGTTTTGTGGAGACGTGGCTTAAGTAACAGTTCAAGTGGAGGACAGCTGGGAACCTTCAATCATGTAAGCTCAGCATATGCTAACATGTGCCATGGCTGCTAAAAAAATATATTGAAGGCTTGGCCTGTATCCTTGTGAACATAATATTCAGATTAAGGAAGACATTAGTCTCATACTGCTCTTGATATTGGAAGTATTCATTCTTTGTTGAAAGAATTGAAAAAGACATTGAAAAATGATGTCCAAAAAAAGAACAGGATGGAAAAAGTCTATAAACGTGTTTTATCAAACACAGTTTGGAATTTGAGCATCAAAATGAATAATGATAGTATTTTAGACCATTAAGTAAAAAAAAAAAAAAGTAACTATGACTTCATACTGATCTAAAAAGTAAAATAAATTGAAAGTTTGATGAGGAATGGAATACTTACCTGGTCTCGAAATACCTCCCTACAGAATATTTAATAATTACTAGGGGAAAAAGAGTAACTTCACAGTGGAAATGCCTGGAGGACATCTCTTTTACAAAATGATCAAAGTGAATGTCACCAGTACTGGGATATATCAAAACTGCGCCACCTGGGAGTATTCACTGAAAAGAGCACAGCATCACTTCTGTGATGTTACTGCCAGAGGTATATGACCTGAGTCTAGCCGCAAGGAAACACCAAATAAATCCAGAATGAGGGACATTATACAAAATAACTGGGCTGTAGACTTCAAAAGTGTCAAGGTCGTGAACATCAAGCAAAGTCTGAGAGACTATTCCAGACTAATGGAGACTAATGAGACATGACAGTTAAATGCAATACATGGCTCTCATCTGGGCCGCTATAAAGGACATTATTGGGAAATTGAGTAAATTGAATGGACTCTTAGATTAGTAATGTATCAGTGTTAATTTCTTGATTTTGATGGTTGTACTCTGTTTATAAATGGTTTTTTGTTTGTAAAATACACACTAAATATTTGGGGGTAATGTGGCATCATGCTGGTAACTTACTCTTGAATGGTTTGGGGGAAAGGTTTTTATATGATATTTCTAACTTGTAAATGTTAGATTCTTTAAAAAATCTTTTAAAAAAGAATAATTAGGGACTTTGTGAATAATTAGTATGGAGAAAAGATTGAGGTGGAGCCCCAGGGAAGATGTCTTTGACTATCAGAAGGACTGTTGTGTAGAAGAGGAATTTTCATTGATTCTAGAAGGTGTTTCTTATATTTGATGGCATCTTACAGTTTATTGACAGGATACAGTGATGATGCACCTTACAGTTGATGGTATCTTACACCATCAGTAAGTGAAATACAGTTTATTCAGTGGTGCTTCCAAGAGCCATGAATGGGCACTTAGGAATCAAGATTTTAGTTATAAAAAAAACCTTTCTAATACTTAAAACTACCCATGGATAGAACCAGTTACCTACAAAGAGTCAGTAATTTATAGGGTGTTACTGTATTATGTTGAAGATGACCCCTAAGAGCTCTTCTAACTAAAAGATTTGATGACTCTCTCAGTGTCTGGTGATGTCTTCCTAATTACTTTCCTACCTTTCTGCCTCTACATGAAGGAAGAAAGTGGCTTTCTTTTCCATGCTGGTCTTTGCTCCTGCCGTCTTTTCTTTTTTATGATGTAGAGATTACCTGATGAACGCATATAGGCAGGAGATAGTATAAGAAAGGAAACTGACATTTGAGTGCTGGGCATTGAGCCTTTGCTCCACTTGTATGATGTTGAAGAACTTCCTACTCAAGGAATAAAAGAACAAGGATTCAGTAGACCCTTGTTCTTTTTGAGGATAAACTACAGTCGAGGATCATCAGGAATTATCAAGCAACTCTGGAATCGCTCGGTGGCTCACACATGGAGCTCCTGTATGTCAGCCTTGGGGCAGGAGGTTTAGGTTCAAACTTCAGCACAATTTCAAGTTAGTCAGTGTTGTGAACCTTGTGGGCATCAGCTGTATACCCATGGTGCTGGCATTTTCTTGAATCAGTACAGCTGCTCTCAAACCAGTGCACTTCCACAATGACAAAACTTCACCTTTCATTCTCTTGCTCCACACCCTGTGTCCCTCCTTTATCACAGTCATTCACTTCCCTGCCTGTCACTTCTCAGAGGCCTTGACTCCTGACAGACTTACCCACACATGGTCCTGCAATCATCCTGGCCAACTTCAGAGTCCTTGTGGAGAGTGAACACCCAAACCTAAAATTCTTTCCTCAGATCCTTTGACCATTCCACCTCACCAGGAACCTAGGCCTCATTATTTCCTGGAATTTTTATATTCTGGAGTCTCAACTCCAGTGTCCTATTCTCCGACTATTGCTTCTTTTTCTCTCCCTCTCGTGTCATTTGGGTTTGTTGAAGCTTCCTGTTCCTTGGGCTCTCTCTCTGTTTTCTCCCACTTATCCTCCTCCACACTTCACACTTGCATTCTACTTAGATCACAAGCCACTATTTCAGTCACTTTGACAGCTTCATTTGGTTAAGAAGTGTCTACCATCACATGACTATCAGTTACCTTTAGGTCCATTTGCCTCCCAAAATGCCCTGAGTGTCAAGGAGTTTGAATTTTATTTAGTTGATGGAAGGGACACATGAAAGTCTTTGAACAGAGGAATGACATGACATGTGTTTTAGAAAAACCACTGACAAATCTCAGTAGGAGATATATAATTGATATAACCTGTCATCCACATTGATCAGAATTACTGCTGTATTCATTTCATAATAGAATGTAACATCTTTTTTTCTCCCTTGAATTCTTTAAGGGGTCAGTGAAGACACAAGTGAATATACTACGTTTGAATAAGTGAAAGTGTTGTAGATTAACATCTGAGAAGGACTTAAGTCAGTGGAAGTGAGAGTTAAGAGAAACCCTCAGATCATAAGTGAGCAGATTCATTGAGGCACAAGCACACAGGGCTCAGCCAGTCTGTGCAGTGTGACTGGTAGGTTAGTACAGAAAAATCCCTGACCTACACCTACCTTTTCCTTCAGCAGCAGCCATTCTAGACCTTTAAAGAAATTTTAATCTCTTTCACTTACAATATATGGTGTTCTACTTTACATATAAAGAGGTCATTGAATTCTATAGGAATAACTGATGCCACTATCAGAAGTTATAAAAGTATCATTGCAGACACTTAATGTGGGAATGCAGCATTCCCCTGAGCTATTTTTTATGGGAAATTTCCTAAAATTATTTAAGAGCTTTAAAATTCCTTAAAACATTGGCAGCTGATTTGAACTTAACAAACAAGTTCATCTATTAAGGCATAAAACCTCTGCCAAATGGGATTTTGCAGGTAAGCTTATAGTACAAAAGTGAAAGAGCTTATAGTAAAAGCACTTTCTCCACTTGTGGCCTAGTGCCTCAAACAGTTCATTTGCTCTTTTCCTGTATCTGCCTTTCTAGAGTTAAAGTATCAGCTGCCCGGCTGAATTGGGCTTGCCCTGAGAGTCATTCTCAGGAGCAGGGTGACGAAGACAGTTGAGGGGAGAGGATGGTGATTTCTGATACTTCCCAACTGCGGGGACTCCCTGAGCTGAAGCTCAAATCCTCTTGGAAGCCAGGAGGATTGTGTTGGTCAGCAGATACCTGAGTGTTTCCCAAGGTGGTGGGAGAAATTAGAATAGGAGTTCCAAAATATTGTGGTGGGGGCTTTGTGGTTTCCTCCAAAGAATGCCTTCCTCTGCTTTCCATGAGTAATAATAATACAAGTAGAATAAGCTCAGTAAACTGTAGCATTTATTGAGCATAGGCCATGAAGCCTGCAGGTAATATCATTTTTTGAAAGAAGAAACTGAAGTTCAGAGAGGTTAAGTATCATGCTGGAATTTGAACTTAGACATCCTGACTTCAGAGCCCAAAGGAGGTTAATTCTGAGGTTCATTTTTTGGCCCCTGAAAATGGATTTTGTAGTCAGGATTATAGCAGCATTACCATATTTTTCCACTTACCCTTTTTTCCCATTAAAAAATAGAAGTGCTAAGTGTTGCAGGGAGGGGGACTCATTTTTACAGAAAAAATGCCAACCCAGAAGTTCTGTTTATTTAGTAGGAAAAAAAGATAAGTAGAAAAATATTGAGTACAGAACCACTTTACAAAATGTAGAAGAAATCATAGTGTTAGAAAAATCACCATTTTGCAAACACTATTATAATAACTGATTCAGGTGGGCATTAGTGGGTGCTCAGAACATTGAATGAAAGATTATTATTAGCCAAGTGATAAAATTCGCCTTCATCAATAAAGGTAAAACCCGACATACGCTTCCTGATGTAGCATACTAGAAGGACATAACGTCACCTGTGTAGCATTCCTACCAAAAATGTTTACTTTGGAGATCTAATCATGAGGAAACAATCAGACAGATCCAGGTTGAGGGACATTTTTAAAACATACTGCCTGGACTCATCAAAAAAGTTAATGTCGTGAATGACCAAAAGGGACTGAGGAACCTGTTTTAGATCAGAAGAGACTAACAAGAAGAGACAACTAAGCACAGTACCCACATCCTGATTAGGTACTGGGTACTCAACTAACCTAAACAGTTCTCAGAGTCATTATTAGAATCAGAAGTATTTTGAATGTGGACAGTATGTTGCAGAACAACGTCATATCAGAGTTAACAGTTTCTTGAGTATGATAAATGAACTGTGTCCTTGTTCTTAGGAGATAATACTGAAGTATTTAAGAAGGAAATGTCATGATGTTTGCAACTTATTCTCAATTGGTTCAGCAAAAATAAATACAGAAAAGGTGAAGTGTTACCAGTTGACAGATCTAATATAAAGTGCATGAGTGTTCATATAGTATTGAAATTATACTATAGGCTTGAAAATTCTCAAAAGAAGAACAGAATTGTTTATTAAAGTAGCCATACTCAAGCAGAGGAAACAGATTCACATTAAAGAATAACAATGGAGAAAGTTTTCAATAAAATAGGTGAAATCAGGTATCGCAACTAGGTTTTTACTTAATTGGCATCTCTGGCAAATTAATCCTGGCTGCTGGGCATGTTGAAATGCATGGGATTTCTGGGGCCATATTCATGATTTATTAGTATTGTTTGCCAAGGGCTTCAGATGTGAGAGTGGTGATGAATGTTCCAAATATTTGTCATCTTTCCTTGAATGTTCACATCGTTACAGTCTAACTAGTTCTTAACTCTTTATCAGTCACTACTTGATCTAACCCTAATTTTATCCTGAGCTTACATATTCTCTGGCATTAATATCCTCCCCCCACCCCACCCCACCCCACCCCAGAAGCTGGGCCAAGGCTTCACAGTCTTTAAAAGTGAAGTGTCTGAGCCAATCCTTAAATTAAGTTCTTTGAGCCCAGATCACCTTTTATGGGTGGGGAATGAGGAAGTCTGTGAACCTCTCCTGAAATTAGAAGGGGGTGCCCTACTATCAGATTCTCTAAGGGATTTACGACCTAAAATGGTTGAGACTAATGCCTTTGCTGGTATTCTGATGATCTGCTGTAATTATTTTTCACTTTGTTTGACCAGCAGTGTTTTAGCCTCCTTTCCTGTCACTCTTCCCAGTCTCCTCCATTGTAGTAGCATCATGACACTACCTGTGTTTGGCTCCTCTCTCTAGTCCCTTTAAAATTGTCCTTTGCTCTTTGAGAGCAGATGCAGTTTTCATGTAATTAAGAGCAAGTGTAAAGGAAAAAGCACTCTTGTGTGTCTCTTTTACTACTCACACAGAAAACTTCACTTCCGACACTTCTGGTCACCAAATGTTTGTGGGGGTTCCCCCATACCAAGCAATTTTCAGCAACACTAGCTGCATGTCCTGTAATTCAATTTGATTCTGACACTATCTGCCTGGGGTTAGCATCAGATCCCACAAGTTAAGGGCTCAGTCCCACAAGACATCCCACCCCCCACACCACCGCTTCAGGAGCCAGTTGCAAGTCCCACGTTGTCACCAGTACTTCTGACCCACTAGCTGTAAGTTGAGGTTCCCACAACCCCCTCCTCCGGTCCAAAAATTTGTTAGAATGGCTCACAGAGCTCAGGGGAAAACTTACATTTACTGATTCATTATAAAGGATATAATAAAGAATACAGGTGAAAACGTACATAGGGCAAGGTGTGTGAGAAGGGGCTCTCTGGCATGCCATCCTCTCACCACCTCCATGTGTTCACCAATGTGGACGCCCTCTGACCTCCATACTTTGGCATTTTTATGCAGGCTTCACGTCTGTAGTCCCTCTCCCTCCCCAGAGGATTGAGGGGTGGGGCTGAAAGGTCCAAGCTTCTCATCATGGCTTGGTCTCTCTGGTGACCTGCCCGCATCCTGCAGCTATCCAGGAGCCCGCCAAGATTCACCTCATTAGAACAAAAGACACTCCCATCACCCAGGGAATTCCAAGGCTTTTAGGAGCTCTGTGTCAGGAACCAAGGTCAGAGACCTAGTATTAGAACAAAAGATGCTCCTAGTGCTGTCACTTAGGAAATTGCAAGGGTTTTAGGAGCTTTGTCCCAGGAACCAGGGACAGAGACCAATATGTATCTTTTCTACTATTTCACAGCAGATAATTTTCCACTCTCCTTGCAAAGTGAACATTAAGGAGCCTTGATGATAGGATATGCTCAATAAATACTGTTGAAGGGATGGTTGAAATAATTAAATGCTTCTTCTCCCAAACAGCTTTCCAATTGAAATTAGGCGGTGCTCATTTAGTGTTGTTTGAATGAATGACTTTACATGGATTTGTTCCCTTGGCTACCTGTGCAGCTTTCCCACCTCCTTTTCCAGCTTGAGTCTTCAAGAGGGAGCCTCAGAACTGATTTCTAAAACCATTTGTACCTGGTGTGATTATAAAGCAATGAGACTGATTGTCATGTGTTGTTTGTGGGATCCGTCTCAGTTACTTTATAGCCATACCTGGTATCTTATACTGCAGATCATTGCCTGTTGAACAACATTTTAAAAGCACTTACGGTTTCTAAATGGAAATTTTAAATGGTTTAGCATCGTTTTATGATTTTTTTTCTGACTTAACAGAACTCTTACTTCAGAAAGATAATTAGAGTTAACTTTGTTGCTTTAATTTTGCAGTTTTCTTTCTGTTTTTGGATTTTTAATCAGTATTCTGATAAACTGCTGATAAATTCTGATGAAATGACTGGCACAATTTTGAATAAGGTTATACAAAGGTGTATGTTCCATTGGGTTAAACTTTTCATAAAACTTTTTATTATTAAATTTCTTTTCAGTTGTATATGGTCTTTTGACTGCACATTGTACAAGGATAGTCCTTTTAGTTAAATATGATAAATGAAACATATAAACTAAATATTTAGTAGTAGTAGTCATTGAAGCCTTCGAAAGGGCAAGTTTGGGGGGTTTTGATTTTGTTTTGGTGGTTTACATTTATATGCACAAACTTTATTCAAATTTAAGTAAATGGTTATAATTCTCTCTTTCCCAAAATAAAATGTCTGTTCTCCTTCCTTTGACCCCCACAGTCTCGGGGCTCTTTGAAGAAGGCCTATTGTAAAAGTTGCATGTTGCCACAGGCAGCTTCACCTTATGAAAGGATGATCACTGACAGCTGGATTGGTGATAGAAAGGCTTTCCTCTTTGCTTAAAAGAAAGTGGTAAATTATTCCCTTTCTGGAGAAGGAAAGGGATAGAAATTTCATGCTGTGCATAGGAGAGAGAGTCACTTGCCTTTACTGTATTACTGCTTATGTAATTGAAAGAACTGGACGACTAGGAGAGCAACTTAGAAACATCCTTCTAAGTAACTTAGATAGTGGCTGTAGCAGAACCTCTGGACAGCTGTTAGAAGCAGCAAATATTTTGATGCCAGACTAGTCCAGAGTTTTAAAGTTTGGGCATTTCTCAGGAAGGGTTTGATTTCCACAAGATTTCTGGGGTAAATGAAAAAGGAACCTTCCTCCAGTCTGATCTACACATAGGATCAAAGTTAGTTTCAACTGTTATTGATTAAAGATACACCATTTGGCATTTTGCTGTTGGAACTCTTTTATCAGATTTGTGTCCTAAGTCAGTGAAATTATAAAACTGTATATCCTGTACTTCTGCTTCTTTCTATTCCTTGTGCTGGTTCTACACACAATAGGTGCTCCATAAACATTTGTAAGAAAAATTAATGTAAAAAGTACCAATTTTTGTACCATAAATGCTTTTCCACCTTTTTATAAGGAGTTGGGACTCTCAAAAGAACATTTTAAGATGGAAAAAGTTTTACAGTGAAAACCTGCCATGATTTTATCACATTTCTATTGCTGTATAATACAATGCTGTGTACCATCTTTTGTTACATTTGGCTGATTTAATAATCTGTTTTTTAAATATAGTTGTAAGATAAGTTACTATGGTTCTTAACACTGCAATCATTTTATGCTTTAAGTGCGTTTAAGTCTTAAGTAGTACACAACAAGTTTCTGTTCCCACTTGGTGCCAGCATACGCAACTGCAACTTCATTTCATTTGAAAAGTTGAATCTGAAAACCCTTGCCATTAGCAAAAATTACAGTAGTTTTGCTAAGTAGCATTTTTATATATTTGATGTTCTATAAATTTTGAATGTCACTTGAGTATATATATTTATTTTACATTACAGGCACTGGAGATATTATTGCTGTCATGATCACAGAATTGAGGGGCAAGGATATTTTGAGTTACCTGGAGAAAAACATCTCTGTACAAATGACAATAGCAGTTGGAACTCGAATGCCGCCAAAGAACTTCAGCCGTGGCTCTCTAGTCTTCGTGTCAATATCCTTTATTGTTTTGATGATTATTTCTTCAGCATGGCTTATATTCTACTTCATTCAGAAGATCAGGTACACAAATGCCCGGGACAGGAACCAGGTGAGCTACCAGTACTCTATATTGATTGATGCTTACTGGCCATAATTCATAGACATCTGTTGTAATCATACATAATATGAATATTTTTTCATTAAAAAAAGTGGTAACCCTCAGTCATTTTAATATGTTGAAAACATATCTACACAAGTATTTTAAGGATATTTGAAATACCTAAATGGATAAATTATTAAATTTACAGTGATCACTTGGAACATTCCAGGTAAATGGTTAGCTTAATATCATAGTGTGATCTAGGTAATTCTGGTAATTTGAAGAAATATTACAAAGTTGCATTTTTAAGCTGGTAACATCTGTTGTCAGCGGCAGGGGACTTGGAAGGGTGGGGGAGGGATACTTTTCACTATATATATTTTTGTTCCATGTGAAATTTTTTTCCTATGTGAATTTTGAACTATGTATTATCTATTCAGAAAAAATAAATTAAAAATAAATTATCTGTCCTATTTAAGCTTAGCCATGGGGCAGTGATGAGGTGGGGAAGGACCAATAGAAGAGATATATCTAGATAGTCATCCTAGAAATTCCATTGACCAGCACAGTGGATTTCAGATGAATGAACAAAGACACAGAAAAGACAATATACTGCCCTGTAGTAAAGGGCTTGCAGATGGTTTTCTGTGAGTTTATTACTTAGTTTGTTTGATGTGCTATATATAGAACATCTACCCTGGAGCCAGGTTTGAGGTATTAGGTCCCATTACCAGTCCTATGCTTTTCTAGGACACTAAGAAGTAAATTGCTTGGAGAGTGGTTTGAAGACAATTTTTATATAACACCATCCTCTCCTCAGAGTACATCTAAGTCCCCATGGAGGGGTGTGAAATTTTCATCCTTCCTCATTCTAGTGAAAAGAGCACAGACTTTGGTGTGGCGTTCAAACCCTAACCTTACCACCAGTTTGCCCTTGTCCCTCTTGCACAGTTTTTTTAGCTTCTCAACTTGTTTCTGCATCTGAAAATATGTATAAAATATCTGAAAACTATAATTTATTGAACATTTGTGTGCCAGGCTCTGTGCAGCATCCTGTACATCTTTAAAATTTTTATCATGATAATTTTTATTATTTATAATTTCAGGCTTACAGAAAGTTGCAAGAGTAATATAAAGTATTTCCTTGCCCAAATTCTCCAACTGTTAACATTTTACCATATTTCCTTTTTAACCATTTGAGAGTAAGTTTGAGATAAGATGTCCCTTTACCCTTAAATACTTCATTGTGTACTTTCTAAAAAGCAAGAACATTCTCTTATATAACCACAGTGTATGATTATCAAAATAATGAAATTAACATTAATATCATTATCTGATCTATAGACCTTTTCTAAGTTTTGTGAAATTATCTTAATAATGTCCTTTATAGCAAAGAAAACCCTGGATTGATCCAGTCAAATTGTATGTTGTGTTCAGTTGTCACGTCTCTTTTAATCTGTTTCATGACATTGACATTATTGAAGAGTACAGGCCAGTTGTTTTGGATTTGAGCTTGTCTGATGTCTGATGTTCCTTCATGATTAGATCCAGGTTATATGCATTTTTGTCAGGAATACCAGTCCTTTACATTTGTTAGTTTTTTATTTTGAGATAGGTGTCATTTCACGTACGTTTATGAGAAATAATACAGAGAGATCCCAAATACCCTTCACCCATTTTCTCCCAGTGGTAAAATCTTGCATAACTATAGTAAATATCACAACCAGGATATCAACATTGATACAATCCACTGATCTTATTCAGATTTCTCCAGTTAAACTTGTGCTGGTGTGTGTATAGTTCTGTGCAGTTTCAGGTGACCACCTCCATAGTCAAGATACAGACCCATTATCACAGGGATCTCTTGTGCAAATTCTTTTATAGCCACAGCCACCTCTCTCCTACACCCCTGCATAACCCCTGACTACACTAGTCTGTTCCCCACTCTGTAGTTTTGTCACTTCAAGAATGCTATATAAATGGAATCACATAGTATTTAACTTCTAGAGTTTGGATTTCTTCATCTAACGTAATTCCCTTGAGATCCTTCCAAATTGTTATATGTCAATAGTTTATTCCTTTTTATTGCTGAGTAGTATTCTATGGCTTGGATGTACTATAACTTGGTTAACAAAATTGTTTCCAGTTTTGGCTATTATAAATAAAGTGACTATGAACATTCATGTACAGGTTTTTGTGTGAACATGAGTTTTCATTTCCTTGGCATAAATGTTCAAGAGTGCAATTTTTGAGTTATTATGATAAGCACATATTTAATTTTGTAAGAAACTGCCATACTCTTTTCCCAAGCAGCTGTACTATTTTACATTCCCAGTAGAAATGTATCCCTGATAGTTCATCTGCATCCTTGACAGCATTTGGTGTTGTCACTATTTTTCATTTTAGCCATTCTGATAGGTGTATAGTAATATCTCTTTTGTGATTTTAATTTGCATTTCTCCAATGACTACTGATGTTGAACATCTTTCATGTGCTAAATGCCACCTGTATATCCTCTTCAGTGAAATGTTTATTCGTGTCTTTTACCCATTTTCTACTGGGTTGTTTGTTTTTTACTGTTGAGTTTTGAGAGTTCTTCATACATTCAAAATACAAGTCTTTTGTCAGAACTGTGGTTTGCAAATATTTTCTCCCAGTTTCTCCCAGGGTCTTTTGAAGAGCAAAATTTTTAATTTTGATGAAGCTTAATTTATCAATTTTTCCTTTTATAAATTGTGCTTTTGCTGGCAAGTTTAAAAAAAAACCTCTTTGACTACCCCTAGATACCAAAGATTTTCTAACTTTTTTCAAAAAGTTTTACATTTAAGTCCATGATCCATTTTGAATTAATTTTTGTGTAAAGTGTGAGGTTTAGGTTGAGGTTCCTTTTTTTGCTTATGTCTGTCCAGTATTGCACCTTTGTCTAAACCACAAAGCTTGATTCCTTGCCCAGTCTTTTCCTCCTTCTAATTCTTGTTTCCCAGCAACAAGTCACCTCTTTCAACTCTTTCATCTGTTCCTTCTGTTATTAACTTCATATAACTAAGTAGCATGCTATACTCCTTTTTAAAATAAATTAAAGGTGTTTTTTAAATATATTGCCATCATGAAAGAGTGAAAGTAAAATGATCAAGAGTAGCTCTAAAAGGGTGTTCTTGACAAGAAAACCCTAAAATATTGGTTTGAATGTAGTGCATCTCAAGGACTTTTGAAAAAAGCAAATGGTTTGTCCCAGGAGCCTGCTCTTTGACGGTACTGCTTTAATTAGCACCCACCATGGGGCCTGTGTGTGATGAAGGACTCAGCATAGTCACCATCTGGCGCAGGCCGCAAATGGGAACTGGTTTTGCGGCTGACTGCGCGCAGACTTCCTAAGCATTCTTCTCCAGACGCTGCTGTAGCAGAGTGGTATTCTGACCTTTGTTCCTCCTTCCGTTTTTCCTAAGGTTGAGAAGCACTTGATGAAATTTTTATGTGGCTTAAAAAGCTTAGCTTATTAAAGTTTAATACGAAGGTGGCAGCAACTCAACTGGTTGATACCTTTGGCTATTTAAAAAGAGAAACCAGAACTATTAGTGAAGAAAAATAAGTGAGTTTAAGGAGAGACTTATTTTCTCCCACAAACTGTCATCGTGAAGCAGTTCTTTCTACAGAATATGCTACCAAAGAGAGCCATGTGTTGTGAATAACTTTCTAAGCACAGTGTAATGTACACAATTGACACCATTTTATACTGGAAATAAGAATCTAATGCTTTGGCTTTTTAGTGTACTGCCAGGTATCTGTGGTTGCTCTTCTTGAAAACTTGTTAGAATACATCTGAATACAAATAGGTCAGATGATGGCTGACGGTAAACTTAAATGTCACCTTCTAATAAGACAGTGATAGTTATTCCACACAAGAGGATAGATGTTTGGTGTGTTTTATTGAAAGGGTACTTAAGGTTTTTCTGAGAAATGTAAACTTGTTCACAATTACATAGTTAATATTGTACCCTTAATCCCAAAGTGGTCAAGTTTGACAAACCAGAACAATAAAACTTTTATTTTACTGTTGAGGAATAAGGCAGGTATAAAAAAATTCCATAACCTAGGACTACTGAGTTTAGAAGGTCTTCTTATGAAAATCCCCTGAAAATGCATGTGGTTTTAAGGTATTTAAAACTTGTTATAGCTTCTTGCCAAAATGTATATGCAGTATTCTTAGACTTTATACATATCTCAAGGTTACTGAAATGAAATACGCTTTTGCTGCCCATTTTTATCTCAGAAGATAGCTAACTGAAGAATGCACTTGCACGTGCGAGTATGGAAGAACACTGAATGTTCTTCAGAGGAAGGCTAGTACTTTGCATGTATAATCTTCAAAAATGGTGGGTTCAAAAGTCTTTTCCTTCCAGATTGGAAGGGGAGAAGTTATTGTGCATACTGTCAAGGTTTTTCCCCTAGGAAAAGATTAGGTAGTCAAAAAGGGACAGATTTCTTCATAGTTGGATGGTAGATTGAATTTTATTATGTTTTTTAGGGATTGACAATTCCAGAAGAACTAGAAAAGGAAACTAGATCTTTGAACTGAGAATGTATTATTTTACCACTTTTTAAGTATATTGCAAGTGTTCTTTCTTTTTATGTCTTGCTATTATGATCAATTTACATAAATAAATACCACTTTCTATATTCAGAGACTATATGCCTTCTAAACATTATATCAAAGCTTAAGACTTTGTTTTTCTAGCACAAAATATTTTCTTGAGGGCTTCCCTGGTAGCGCAGTGGTTGGGAGTCCACCTGCCAATGCAGGGGACACGGGTTCGTGCCCCGGCCCGGGAGGATCCCACGTGCCGTGGAGCAGCTGGGCCCGTGGGCCATGGCCGCTGGGCCTGTGCGTCCAGAGCCTGTGCTCCGCGGCAGGAGAGGCCACAACAGTGAGAGGCCCGCGTACCGCAAAAAAATATATATATTTTTTTTTCTTGAGATCAGAGTGTTTCTAAGATATTCAGTTCTACATCCTTGGGGTTTAGCACAGGGCCTGGCATGTCACAGTATCTCAATAAATGCTTAAATGAATTAAAGAATGAGATTACATTCTATTGGGAAGGCAGACAGGTGTAATCAAAATACCGTGTAGTATAAGAGTTATTCTTTTGGAGCAGAGTGATATTACTAGAGTGTTATCCAGAGGAGATAGTGACATTTGAGCTGAATTTTAAAGGATGAATAAGACTTCATCAGACAGGAACTGGGTGGAAATTCAGGCAAAGGGATCATTTTCCACAGAGCTGTGGGGAGATAAAAGGAGAGACAGAAGAGTTGAATGGCATCAGAAATAGTAGGGAGGAGACCTGAGACTGAACTGATACTGGATGAGCATACTGACACTAGAAGATGAAGGGCTTGACTCTCATGCTGAAAAATTTAGACTTTACTCTCTAAGCAGTAAGGAGTCAGCAAAGGTTTTTTAGCAGTGGAGTGATAAAAGATTTTTTTCTATTAGGAGAGGCTTGGGGGAAAGAGTTCTTAAAGAGGAAAATATTGAAGAGCAAAGGAAAGTAATATTAATAAAGCAAGATTATGTAGAAAGCTGGGGGAGGGATAGGGGCACAGACAAATGGTTACCTTGGAAAACTGTTGGGGATACTTCTTTTCAGGCAAAAGAGAAAAAGGTAGTAGTGATGAGAGAGTGAATGAAAGAAGGTGCTGACTACAAGACAGTTATTTCAGTCAGGGAAAAATTATATTTACAGCACCTGAATTTCACCAGTGTCTAAAAGAAGAAAGCCCTATTATCTGCTGATATAGACCTAATTCTGTATCTATGGGAGAGTTCTGATGACTGAACAGAAACCAGAGATGAGTCTCATTAAAGTGACCTGCCATCAACATATTGTGAACCATCTGGCTTTGAACAGATCATTCCTGTTAAATTAAGCAGTATGAGCTGTTTTAAATTGTTTTCTACCAATTTAAAACTTTTGGATACTCTGCACCCAAATATAGAATAGTGTTCACATTGGTATTCTTGATGTCTTTAACCAAGTGAAATAAATTAATCTAGCCCCTGATGGTCAATATCCCTTCATATTTTATAATATGGGAAGTCTTTTAGGCATTTATAATGGAAAAAGAACTGGACTAGAAGGTCAGGAGACCAAAGTTTCTGGTCCCAGCACTTTTACTAACTTTAGGTAGATCACCTTAGTTCTCTCTGGATTTGGGTTTTCTCCTTTGTATAATAAAATGATGCATCCCTGTGGTTTTGTCCCATTCTGTAATGTTCTGTGTGTGGTGAGGTGGAAACTTGAGTAACTTTGTTAACTAAAGTCAGAAGTATGGAGAATATGAGTGGGTAGAGGGTTATGGGAAATGCTTTGGAAGCTAGGGTTGGTAGTTTATACTTAGTATAGTGAGTCTCAAATTTTAGTATGCAGAAGAATCATGTGGAGGCACTTTTTCCCCCTCCTTCCCCTCCTCTTTTTCTTCTCCTCCTCCTCCTCCTCCTCCTTTACTTTCAAAAACTGCAGATTCCCAAGACACCTCCCCCCTCCAGTCTTTTCAGGAAGTCTGGATAAGACATACTTACCAACTCTCAATCTGAGCAAATTACTTAATCTCTCTGTGCCTCAATTTCCTCTTCTGTAAAATGGGAATAATGTAATTCTTTCTCATAAAATGATTGTGAAGGTGTCATGAGTCAGTACATGTGAAGGACTTACCACAGTACCTAGCACATGGTATGTACTGAATAAATCTTAGTTACTATAAATATCATAATTATTTCATATTATTATTAAGTACCTGGCATGGTAGGTGACGGTAAAGGATCTTAAAAAAAAAAATGATCTTCACAAAAGGAATTTGTGCTTCATCTTAGATATTTGAGTCAGTATGACGCAAATAGTATTAAAACCAAGAGGTGGGGGAAAAATGGCTTTTAGACAGATTGAAGTAAGAGAACAAAATCATAGCTGAGGTATACCTGTCACAAAGTGATGGGAAATGTTGAGGTAGGTATTTAAAACTCAAGGGATGGTCCAAAAGAAGGTAGTAACACAGAAGCCAAGTTCCAAGAAAAATATTACAATGAAGATATTTGACATTATTATCAAACACAAGGAAAAGATGTTTTTTACTTTTGCTACAGGACATTTTGAAAGTTCAGAAGTGGAAGTGATGATATATCTAAATATTTATGGGAGATCTCTAATTAGGTGCCCTACATGCATTCAGATCAACTTGCTGAAGCTGAACTCCTCCCATCAGTGCCTGCTCTCCTTTCTCTGCCAGTCTCTCATCTACCATGATTCCTCTCCCACATAGCCAGTCACTAACTAGAAAGCTGGGATGGCCATTCTTGACTTCCCTCTCTTCTCATTCCCCCGCATCAGTCAGTCATTAGGTTCTGTCAGTCTTAACTCCTAAATCTTTCTTACTTTGTCCTCTCCTCTTGCCCCACTACTACTTGCCTAATTCAAGCCCTACTTATCTCTCTGAAGTACTAGACTCTACCTGGTCTCTCTGTCTCCAGTCTTTTCTGTGTCACATACATTCTTCTCTGGAAGTCAGATCTGAATTCTCCAAAATTCAGATTTCATCATGGAACTCTTCTGTTTAAAATTCTTCAGTAGAATTCTGATCTGAGCACGATGGAAGCAGTGGGTATTTTGTTTAATCTTCCCAAATCCCTTTAAAAAATACAAAGAACAACTAGGATAGCAAAAGGAAAAACCCACAGACAGCATCTTCAATGATGCCAAGGAGCAGGGTACCTCCAAGAACTTCTGGAAAAGGAGTGGTCACGCCAGACAACTAGCAGCAACAAGACCTGCACTGTAGCTCCAAGAAAAGGAGTCAAAAGAAGAAAAGGGTGGTCCTAAGAACCAGAAATCAGAAGGAAAGGGCTTGACTCAGAGGGGAAACCTCAGCAAATACATCTGAGAACAACTGGTAAAATAGATATAGCACCACAGACTCTAATTTGTAAACAATTGAAAAAAAGACCTTGGAAACCCATTAAGGAACTTTAGGGAACACAGGGTGGTGGGACAGCCTCAGCCCTTGAGGCAGTCAGTAACACACATGAGCATACACACTCAGCCTGGATGGATGGATGGATGGATCAATCTAGGTAAAAACTTTAAAACTGTATAAAATCTATATGAGAAAAAGTACAAAAAGTACAAAAGTACAAAAAAGTATATATACAGTATATACTTAAACAAATGGAAAAGACACCTTCTTCCTATTGAATATAATCATTCAATACAATGAATATATCAGTTCTTCCTAAATTCACTCATAAGTTTAACTTAAGCCCAATAAAATTATTTTCAGATATTTTTCTGGGGTTAGATAAGGTAATTATAAAATTTATTTAGAAGAATAAGTAATGAAGAAAAAAATCCTGAAAAAGAGGAGCAGTGAACAGGTGGCTAGCCACACCAAGTTTTATAATACCTAATAAAGCCTCTTATTTAAAAGAGTGTTAAGAGTTAATCCATGAATAAACAGAGCAATAGAACAAAATGCAAAATCCAAAAATAGACACAACTGAGTGTTGAAATTTAATACAAAGCATCATCTCAAATCAGTGGAGAAATATGAACTTTTTAATAAATGGTATGGGACAATTGGAAAAAGACAAAATTAGATCCATTCCTCAGTTGTACACCAGGATAAATTTCAAATGAAGCAGAGATCTAATTATAAGCAATAAAACTACACATATTAGGAGAAAATGAAGGCTAAATTTTCCTTTTTGATGGAGAATTTGGAAAACTTTGAATTACAGCTCAAAATTCCAGTAGAGTAATAAAGATGATTGATAAATTTGACTATTTTTTAAAGGAAAAAGCGAAAAAATGAGTGACAAAAAAGATATTTGCAATTTACATTATAGACAAAGGGTTAACGACACTGATACATAAAGAAGACCTCCCCCCCAAAAAAAAGACAGAAAACCTGATAGAAAAAAATGGGCAAAAAAACGAAATAGTTCACCAGAAAGAAATGCAAATAGTTCTTAAAATGTTAAAAGATGTTCAACCACACTCATAAGTTAAATATGACTTAAAACCAAACTAAGATTTATTAATCAGTGCAGGGGAAAAAATATTCTAAGGTATGACAACATACTTTCTTGACGAGGTTATAGGGAAAACAAGCATACTCATACATTGATGATGAGAATGCAAAATGGTACAGTTCCTGTGGTGGGGAAGTGGGAATTTGTAATATCTTGCAAAATGCATATGCACTTATCCTTTGTCTTAGTAACCTCACTAGTAGGAAATTAGCCTGATAATGAACTTGCAAAAGTAAAATATGACATATTTGTTATACAATTCATTGTGATATTATTTATAATAACAAAAGACTTGAAACATTCAAATGTCCATCAATAGGAGTTTGCTTGAATAAACTAGTACTCTACACATGAAATACTCTAAATGCAATGGAGTAGTGTATAGCTGTGAAAGAGACTGGCTTCTAAAGCTCTCTGGATGCTGCTATGGGGTGACCTCTTAGTGCAGAACAGTTTTAGCATACCAATTTATTGTAAGAAACGGGGGGGGGAGGACCATGAAAACATTGATATAGAGAGAGAGATATACATATCACATATATATGCACATGTACATAATGTGCATTTATTTTCAAAAGGAAACAATGTAAGGATAAAGCAAAAATTAACATAAAGAGTTATTATTTGGGGGGAAGGGAACAGGATGGAGGAGATAGAGATTGATGAGACTTCCCCGTACTGGTTTTATAGTTTTGACTTTGGAACCATCTAAATGTTTTAGATCTTATTTTTAAAAAACAAAAGAAATCATCAAAATTGAAAATAAATGGAACTTAAATATATTTCAAGATGATGATATAAGCACATAGAGAAAGGAATTGTTTTAGGGGACTTTTCTTTGACAGTACATTTCTATTGGGATACATTCAAAGGATTAAAAAAAAGTCTAAGCTGGAGCTTTCAGCAGCAAGGAGGTACTTGAGAACAAGCTCTTGTAAATGTGAAACTCTGGGCCATTGATAAGACAATGTTTTCAAACAACAATGACGAGGACAGGACTCATCAAGTATACCGAGTATATGGAATTTTTAAAAAGCAGCCCACAGGATAGAACCAAGATGGCAGAGTAGAAGGACATGCTCTCACTCCCTCTTGCAAGAACACCAGAATCACAACTAACTGCTGAACAGTCATCGACAGGAAGACACTGGAACTCACCAAAACAGATAGCCCACATCCAAAGACAAAGGAGAAGCCACAATGAGACGGTAGGAGGGGTGCAATCACAATAAAATCAAATCCCATAGCTGCTGGGTGGGTGACTCACAAACTGGAGAACCCTTATACGATAGAAGTCCACCCACTGGAGTGAAGGTTCTGAGCCCATGTCAGGCTTCCCAACCTGGGGGTCCGGCAACAGGAGGAGGAATTCCTAGAGAATCAGACTTTGAAGGCTAGCGGGATTTGACTGCAGGACTCTGACAGGACTGAGGGAAACAAAGACTCCACTCTTGGAGGGCACACACAAAGAAGTGTGTGCATCGGGACCCAGGGGAAGGAGCAGTGACCCCAGAGGAGACTGAACCAGACCTACCTGCTAGTGTTGGAGGGTCTCCTGCAGAGGCAGGGGTGGCTGTGGCTCACCGTGAGGACAAGGACACTGGCAGCAGAAGTTCTGGGAAATACTCCTTGGTGTGAGCCCTCCTAGAGTCCGCCATTAGCCCCACCAAAGAGCTGGGTAGGCTCCAGTGTTGGGTTGCCTCAAGCCAAACAACCAACAGGGAGGGAACCCAGCCCCACCCATCAGCAGAGAAGCAGATTATAGTTTTACTGAGCTCTGCCCACCAGAGCAACACCCTTCTCTACCCACCACCAGTCTCTCCCATTAGGAAACTTGCTCAAGCCTCTAAGATAGCATCATCCACCAGAGGGCAGACAGCAGAAGCAAGAACTACAGTCCTGCAGCCAGTGGAACAAAAACAACATTCACAGAAAGATAGACAAGATGAAAAGGCACAGGGCTATGTACCAGATGAAGGGACAAGATAAAACCCCAAAAAAACAACTAAATGAAGCGGAAATAGGCAAACTTCCAGAGAAGGAATTCAGAATAATGATAGTGAAGATGATCCAGGACCTCGGTAAAACAATGGAGGCAAAGATCAAGATGATGCACGAAATGTTTAACAAAAACCTAGAAGAATTAAAGAACAAACAAACAAGATGAACAATACAATAACTGAAATGAAAACTACACTACAAGGAATCAATAGCAGAATAACTGAGGCAGAAGAATGGATAAGTGACCTGGAAAACGGAATGGTGGAATTCACTGCTGCAGAACAGAATAAAGAAAAAAGAATGGAAAGAAATGAAAAGAGCCTAAGAGACCTCTGGGACAACATTAAACGCAACAACATTTGCATTATAGAGGTCCCAGAAGGAGAAGAGAGAGAGAAAGGACCTGAGAAAATATTTGAAGGGATTATAGTAGAAAACTTCCCTAACATGGGAAAGGAAATACCCACCTAAGTCCAGTAAGTGCAGAGAGTCCCATACAGGATAAACCCAAGGAGAAACATGCCAAGACACATAGTAATCAAATGGGCAAAAATTAAAGACAAAGAAAAATTATTAAAAGCAACAAGGAAAAAACGACAAATAACATACAAGGGAAAATTATTGAAAGCAGCAAGGGAAAAATGACAACATACAAGGGAACTCCCATAAGGTTAACAGCTGATTTCTTAGCAGAAACTGTACAAGCCAGAAGGGAGTGGCATGGTATACTTAAAGTGATGAAAGGAAAGAACCTACAACCAAGATTACCCTACCTGGCAAGGATCTCATTCAGATTCGATGGAGAAATCAAAAGCTTTACAGATAAGCAAAAGCTAAGAGAATTCAGCACCACCAAACCAACTCTACAACAGATGCTAAAGGAACTTCTCTAAGTGAGAAACACAAGAGGAGAAAAGGACCTACAAAAACAAACCCAAAACAATTAAGAAAATGGTCATAGGAACACACATATCGATAATTACCTTAAACATGAATGGATTAAATGCTTCAACCAAAAGACACAGGCTTGCTGAATGGATACAAAAACAAGACCCATGTATATGCTGTCTACAAGAGATCCACTTCAGACCTAGGGACACATACAGACTGAAAGTGAGGGGATGGAAAAAGATATTCCATGTAAATGGAAATCAAAAGAAAATTGGAGTAGCAATACTCATATCAGATAAAATAGACTTTAAAATAAAGAATCTTACAAGAGACAAGGAAGGACACTACATAATATGATAAAGGGATCAATCCAAGAAGAAGATATAACAATTATAAATATATATGCACCCAATATAGGAGCACCTCAGTACATAAGGCTAACAGCTATAAAACAGGAAATCGACAGTAACACAATAATAGTGGGGGACTTTAACACCTCACTTACACCAATGGACAGATCATCCAAACAGAAAATTAATAAGGAAACACAAGCTTTAAATGACACAATAGACCAGATAGATTTAATTGATATTTATAGGACATCCCATCCAAAAACAGCAGATTACACTTTCTTCTCAAGTGCTTTCTTCTTCTGTTGCACAGAACATTCTCCAGGATAGATCACATCTTGGGTCACAAATCAAGCCTTAGTAAGGTTAAGAAAATTGAAAATTGAAATCATATTAAGCATATTTTCTGACCACAACGCTATGAGATTAGAAATGAATTACAGGGGAAAAAAACATAAAAAACACCAACACGTGGAGGCTAAACAATACGTTACTAAATAACCAAGAGGTCACTGAAGAAATCAAAGAGGAAGTCAAAAAATACCTGGAGACAAATGACAATGAAACCACGATGATCCAAAACCTATGGAATGCAGCAAAAGCAGTTCTAAGAGGGAAGTTTACAGCTATACAAGCCTACCTCAAGAAACAAGAAAAATCTCAACCTAATGTTACACCTAAAGGAACTAGAGGAAGAAGAACAAACAAAACCCAAAGTTAGCAGAAGGAAAGAAATCATCAATATCAGACCAGAAATAAACGAAACAGAAACAAAGAAAACAATAGCAAAGATCAATAAAACTAAAAGCTGGTTCTTTGAGAAGATAAACAAAATTGATAAACCATTAGCCAGACTCATCAAGAAAGGGAGAGGACTGGAATCAATAAAATTAGAAATGAAAAAGGAGGAGTTACAACAGACACCGCAAAAATACAAAGCAACCTAAGAGACTACTACAAGCAACTCTATGCCAATAAAATGGACAACCTGGAAGAAATTCTTAAATTTAAGAAATTCTTCTTAAATTCTTAGAAAGGTATAACCTTCCAAAACTGAACCAGGAAGAAGCAGAAAATATGAACAGACCAATCACAAGTAATGAAATTGAAACTGAGTAAAAATCTTCCAACAAACAAAAGTCCAGGACCAGATGGCTTCACAGGTGAATTCTATCAAACATTTAGAGAAGAGCTAACACCGATCCTTCTCAAACTCTTGCAAAAATTTGCAGAGGAAGGAACACTCCCAAACTCATTCTATGAGGCCACCATCACCCTGATAACCAAAACCAGACAAAGATACAACAAAAAAAGAAAATTACCAATATCACTCATGAATATAGATGCAAAAATCCTCAACAAAATACTAGCCAACAGAATCCAACAACACATTAAAAGGATCATACACCATGGTCAAGTGGGATTTATCCCAGGGATGCAAGGATTCTTCAATATACACAAATCAATCAATGTGATACGCCATATTAACAAATTGAAGAAGAAAAACCATATGATCATCTCAATAGATGCAGAAAAAGCTTTTGACAAATTTCAACACCCATTTATGATAAAAACTCTCCATAAGGTGGGCATAGAGGGAACCTACCTCAACATAATAAAGGCCATATACGACAAACCCACAGCAAACATCATTCTCAATGGTGAAAAGCTGAAAGCATTTCCTCTAAGATCCGGAATAAGACGAGGATGTCCACTCTCACCACTATTAATCAACATAGTTTTGGAAGTCCTAGCCACGGCAATCAGAGAAGAAAAAGAAATAAAAGGAATACAAATTGGAAAAGAAGAAGCAAAACTGTCACTGTTTGCAGATGACATGATACTATACATAGAGAATCCTAAAGATGCCACCAGAAAACTACTAGAGCTAATCAATGAATTTGGTAAAGTAGCAGGATACAAAATTAATGCACAGAAATCTCTGGCATTCCTATACACTTAATGATGAAAAATCTGAAAGAGAAATTAAGAAAACACTCCCATTTACCATTGCAGCAAAAAGAATAAAATACCTAGGAATCAACCTACCTAGGGAGACAAAAGACCTGTATACAGAAAACTGTAAGACACTGATGAAAGAAAGATGATACCAGCAGATGGAGAGATATACCACGTTCTTGGATTGGAAGAATCAATATTGTGAAAATGACTATACTACTCAAAGCAATCTACAGTTTCAATGCAATCGCTATCAAATTACCAATGGCATTTTTTACTGAACTAGAACAAAAAAACCTTAAAATTTGTTTGGAGACATAAAAGACCACGAATAGCCAAAGCATTCTTGAGGGAAAAAAACGAGGCTGGAGGAATCAGACTCCCTGACTTCAGACTATACTACAAAGCTACAGTAATCAAGACAATATGGTACTGGCACAATAACAGAAACATAAATCAATGGAACAAGATAGAAAGCCCAAAGATAAACCCACACACCTATGGTCAACTAATCTATGACAAAGGAGGCAAGGATATACAATGGAGAAAAGACAGTCTCCTCAGTAAATTGTGCTGGGAAAACTGGACAGCTATATATAAAAGAATGAAATTAGAACACTCCCTAACACCATACACAAAAATAAACTCAAAATGGATTCGAGACCTACATGTAAGACCGGACACTATAAAACTCTTAGAGGGCTTCCCTGGTGGCGCAGTGGTTGAGAGTCCACCTGCCGATGCAGGGGACACAGGTTCGTGCCCTGGTCCAGGAAGATCCCACATGCCGCGGAGCGGCTGGGCCCGTGAGCCATGGCCACTGAGCCTGCGCATCTGGAGCCTGTGCTCCGCAACGGGAGAGGCCACAACAGTGAGAAGCCCGCATACCACAAAAGAAAAAAAAACTCTTAGAGGAAAACATAGGAAGAACACTCTTTGACGTAAGTTACAGCAAGATCTTTTTTTTGCGGTATGCGGGCCTCTCACTGTTGTGGCCTCTCCCGTTGCAGAGCACAGGCTTTGGACCTGCAGGTTCAGCGGCCATGACTCACAGGCCTAGCTGCTCCGCAGCATGTCGGATCTTCCCGGACCAGGGCACGAACCCGTGTCCCCTGCATCGGCAGGCAGACTCCCAACCACTGCACCACCAGGGAAGCCCAGGAAGATCTTGTTTGATCCACCTCCTAGAGTAATGGAAATAAAAACAAAAATAAACAAATGGGACCTAGTGAAACTTCAAAGCTTTTCCACAGCAAAGGAAACCATAAACAAGACAAAAAGATAACTCTCAGAATGGGAGAAAATATTTGCAAATGAATCAACAGACAAAGGATTAATCTTCAAAATATATAAACAGCTCATACAGCTCAATATTAAAAAGCAAACAACCCAATCCAAAAATGGGCAGAAGACCTAAATAGACATTTCTCCGAAGAAGACATACAGATGGCCAAGAAGCACATGAAAAGCTTCTCAACATCACTAATCATTAGAGAAATGCAAATCAAAACTACAATGAGGTATCACCTCACATCAGTTAGAATGAGCATCATCAGAAAATCTACAAACAACAAATGCTGGACAGGGTGGGGAGAAAAGGGAACCCTCTTGCACTGTTGGTGGGAATGTAAATTGATACAGCCACTATGGAGAACAGTATGAAGGTTCCTTAAAAAACTAAAAATAGAATTACCATATGATCCAGTAATCCCACTACTGGGCATATACCCAGAGAAAACCATAATTCAAAAAGACCCATGCACCCCAATGTTCATTGCAGCACTCTTTACAATAGCCAGGTCATGGAAGCAACCTAAATGCCCATTGACAGACGAATGGATAAAGATGTGGTACATGTATACAATGGAATATTAGCCATAAAAGGGAACAAAATTGGGTCATTTGTTGAGATGTGGATGGATCTAGAGACTGTCATACAGAGTGAAATAAGTCAGAAGGAGAAAAACAAATATCGTATATTAACACATATATGTGGAACCTAAAAAATGGAACAGATGAACCAGTTTTCAGGGCAGAAATTGAGACACAGATGTAGAGAACAAGCGTATGGACACCAAGGGGGGAAAGCGGCAGGGGGGTGGGGGTGGAGGTGCGATGAATTGGGCGATTGGGATTGACATGTGTACACTGATGTGTATAAAATTGATGACTAATAAGAACCTGCTGTATAAAAAAATTTTAAAAAGAATTAAGAGAGATAAAAAAGAAAAAAAAAGAATACAAACAAGCTTTAGGAAAAGGTTTACCGGTTTGGTTGGTCCACATTTTCCTTTTTATGTTTGCAGAAGACTGATGCGTGATAAAAATATATGATCAATTAAGTCTAAATTTTTTTCTCTGTGTGTAAAATAGAAATTATAAAGAATAAGAAAGTATATAATCAAATATTAATTAGCAGTGTCTTTATCTTTCTAAAATATATAAAAATAATATGTCTTAAAATAATGGTACGTTTCCTTGGATTAAAAAAAGTTTGGTATTTTGGGCAAAAAAATAAAGCAACCCACAGTATAAGACCGAATCATCTCTTGTGTGAGGATCTGTATTAAAGATCAGATGACTAAGATGAAAAGTTCCAAGAAGAAGTTTATTATCATTTAATCCTGAATTTAACTTCCCAAATTAAATTCTTTTTATGTTGCAGTTCTGAGGTATCAAAAGCTTTTCTTTTCTTGATATTATATATTATCATAATAACTCAGTTTACCATAGGAATTGGAATAAAACACCAGCTTTTGTTTCTTAGGAATATACTGATAGTCACTGAAATTCATTTCTTTGTCTCTAAGCTTATTTTATTTTAAAGAGTATATATTTTATCATTAAAAAGAATATTGACAACTGACCTCTTTTGAAAAATAGTTATTTTGTCTAATTTTTCTTTTGAAAACAGAACCATCACTAAATAGTGATGTACAGAGTATGTGAGCTAAATGGGAGTGCAACACCAATTAAGATTTCATTTTTGACAGCTAGAATGTTAAACTGGCCTTTTTGTTTTATATTTTTATTTTTGGTGAAGAAATGGTTTAAATGGTGTTAAAAAATCAAATTCATATTTTGTGTCAGTGATAGAAAAATCTTAATGGATATCTATTGAATTTTCTTAAAGCAATTACATTGTTTTCTTCCACATAATTTTTTCTTTATATTTCTGGTAAAAGGGCAATAAAATTCAAATATGATATCATGTGAGACTATATTAAAAAATTACTCTATTGGCAAAAAAAAAGTCTAAGCTGCATTTAATAGCCTTATTGTTGGTAGTATTGATTGTTATTTTGAAACTATTATATGTAGATTATAGAATAAAGCAAATAAGTAATTATGTTAATGATATTAGAAGCCAAGAATCAGAGTAAGAGAATAAATATTTAAAATATAGAAATATTATAATAATCCTTTAATCTTATTATTGAATTAAAAATGTCAGTATGGACTCCTGGTTTATTTTCCTTTTACTAAAGAATACAGAGCTCCTCTGTCCATGGCAATGACAACCCAGTAACAATGAATACCTCTCTTTATAGAAGAATTCCAACTAATAAATGTAGAAGGGGACTTCCCTGGTGGCACAGTAATTAAGGATCCGCCTGCCAGTGCAGGGGATGTTCTATCCCTGGTCCGGGAAGATCCCACATGCTGCGGAGCAGCTAAGCCTGTGCACCACAACTACTGAGCCTGTGCTCTAGAGCCCGTGAGCCACAACTACTGAGCCCACGTATCAAAACTACCAAAGCCTGTGTGCCCTAGAACCCACAAGCCACAACTACTGAGCCCGCATGCTTCAATTACTGAAGCCCGTGTGCCTAGAGCCCGTGCTCTGCCACAAGAGAAGCCACTGCAATGAGAAGCCCACGCACTGCAACAAAGAGTAGCCCCTGCTTGCCACAACTAGAGAAAGCCTGTGTGCAGCAACAAAGACCCAATGCAGCCAAATAAATGAAGAAGGAATGACAGAATTAGAAAATTATTTTATATTCTTAATAAAATAATGAATCTCCACTCCCACCCCATTCCACCCTCAGACTGCTCTAGGGTTATTTTCAAATACCATTTCCCACTCAAAAAAAAAAACACCCAGGCATCCTTGGAGAAAAGGCTTTTTTTAGGTTTAGGGAAGCAAATTTATAAGATGAATATTGTACCAATTAGCAAGGAAGCTATTGAAGACTACTACTATGGTGGTATCAAAATGACCTGGGTGCCATCTTAAAGGAGCTCCCTATATCAGTCAAAGATGAGACTGAGCATTCAGGGAATAAATATTGCAGTTGATTGAAACTGCAGGTTGTTAGAGAACCAATTTGTTTTTCTGAAAATCAGTTTTTAAAAACTGACTCATCTATTTTTTCTGTACAAATTGTATTGCATAGTAACCAGCTAGTTGATGGGGGAAACTTCTTTATAGAAGAATTCCAACTAACAAGTGAATTATAGAATTAGAAAATCACCATTTCATTACCCTCAATGAAATGATGGATTTATAGTGCTCATCTGTGGATGCTAAAATCAGATGAAAGACTGATGGGAGCTTCATAATGGATGGATCAAGCACTTAGGACTGTCAGAACCCTTTTTCTCTTCCCTCCACTACTTTAGCACAGCTGCTGATTGTGTATCTGTAGAATAATGCTGTAGTTTGTGGTTTGACCCCACCTACTTGTAGTCTGGGGTTTGTGAGATACCCTTTCACCTGGTTTTGTTAAAGATGTTTGTGGGCTTTTACTTTTACTCTCAAAGTTTCTCTGTGCATTTTTATGAGGAAATTTGGTAAGATTTTAAAAGGTACACTGACACCACCACCTTGTGCCAGTTGAAGGCCATTGCATCAGGCTTTTCTTCCTGTCCTTCCACTGAACGATTATTGTCGAGGCCACCATGACCTCTACTTGCCATCTCCAGTAGTCACTTCTTAGTTCTCGGGATACTTCCTCAAACTTCATACACCCAAAACTGAACTTTTGATTTCCCCTTCCAAATCTGCTCTTCCTGAATCTTCCTTATGTCATTAAGTGGTGTATGTATTCTCTAAGCTGCTCAGCATCATCTTTGACCCCTTTCTTTCTCCCATATTCCACACTTAATCTATCAGTTCTCTCAGATCTACCTTCAAAATATATCCTGTATACTAACACTGAACAAAAAGGACATTAAGGAAACAATTACATTTACAATAGCATCAAAAAGAGTAAAATATTTAAGAATAAACTTAACCAAGGAGGTAAAAGACTTATACACTGAAAACTACAAAACGTTGCTGAAAGAAATTAAAGATGCAAATAATTGGAAAGTTATACTATGTTCATGGATTAGAAGACTTAATATCGTAAAGATGACAATAGTACCCAGATTCAGTGCAATCCCTATCAAAATCCCAATTGCTTTTTTGCAAAGATAGAAAATCCTATCCTAAAATTCATATTGAATCTCAAGGGGTCCAAACAGTCAAAACAACCTTGAAAAAGAAGAACAAAGTTGGAGGTCTCAAACTTCTGGATTTCAGAACTTAGTACAAAGCTACAGTAATCAAAACAGTGTGGTGCTGGCATACAGACAGACCAATGGAATAGAATTGAGATCCCAGAAATAAACCCTCACATATATGTTCAAATGATTTTTGATAAGGTGCCAGGACCATTCAGTGAGGAACAGACAGTCTTTTCAACAAATGATGCTGGGAAAACTGGATATCCACATGCAAAAAAATGAAGTTGGACCGTTACCTTACACTGTGTACAAAAATTAACTTGAAATGGGTCAGAGACCTTAGCATAAGAGCTAAAACTATACAACAGTATAAGGGAAATGCTTCATAACATTGGATTTAGCAGTGACTTCTTAGATATGACACTAAACGTACAAGTAATAAAAATTATAGATAAATTGGACTGTATCAAAATTTTAAATGTCTGTGCAGCAAAGGACACAGTAAATTAGAACGAAGAGGGAACCCACAGAATAGGAGAAAATATTGGCAAATTGTGTATCTGGCAAGGGTTAATATCCAGAATATATAAAGAACTCCCACAATTCAACAAAACAGGCAAACCTGGTTTTTTAAATATGCAAAAGACTTAAAAAGACATTTCTCAAAAAGAGATATACAGGGACTTCCTGGTGGTCCAGTGGTTAAGAATTGCCTTCCAATGCAGGGGATGTGTGTTCAATCCCTGGTTGGGGAACTAAGATCCCACATGCCGCAGGGCACCTAAGCCCGCGCCCCACAACTAGAGAAGTTCGCGTGCCTCAACAAAAGATCCCACATGCCGCATCGAGGATCCCACGTGCCACAACTAAGATCCAAAGCAACCAAAAAAAAGAGATACAAATGGCCAATAACCACATGAAAAGATGTTCAACATACTAATCATTAGGGAAATGCAAATCAAAACCACAATGAAATATCACTTCACAATCATTAGAGCTAATATTTTTAAAAAAACAAATATTTCTTGGATGAGGAGAAACTAGAACCCTTAGGCATTGCAAAACGGTGAGGCCACTGTGGAAGACAGTATAGCAATTCCTCAAAATATTAAACATAGAAATACCATATGACCTGGCAATTTCATTTCTGGCTATATACCAAAAGAATTGAAAGCAGGATCTCAATGAGATTATTTTATACCCATGTTCAATAGCAGCATTATTCACAATAGCCAAAATTGGAAGCAACCTGGGTGTACATCAATAGATGAATGTATAAAGGAAATGTAGTGTATACATACAGTATCACTCAGCCTTAAATATTATTAAGCCTTATTATTATTCAGCCTTAAAAAGGAAGAAAATTCTGACGCATGCTACATTGTGGAGGAATCTTGACACTATGGCAAGTGAAACAAACCAGTCATAAAAAGACAAATACTGTATGATTCCTCTTACATGAGGTACCTAGAGTAATCAAATTCAAAGACAGAAAGTAAAATGGTGGTTGCCAGAGACTCGGGGTGGGGGTGGAAGGAGGGAATGTTTAATGGATATAGAGTTTCAGTTTTGCGAGATGAAAGAGTTTGGGAGATTTGATGCATAAAAATGTGAATGTACATAACATTACCGAAGTGTACACTTAGAGATGGGTAAGATAATAAATTTTATGTTACATGTTTTTACCACAATTAAAAGATTTTTTAATTTGTAAGATATTTGTATAAAGAAATGTGATAATATATAGTGGAGTTATATAAGTAAAATGGGTGACAACAATAGCACAAAAGCTGAGAGGGATGAAATGAAAGAATACTGTTGTAAGGCTCTTACACTATATGTAAAGTAGTATAATCACCTGAAATTAGACTGTGATAAGTTAAAGATGCATACTTAAAACCTAAAGTAACCACTAAAGTAACACTACAAAGAGTTATAGCTAAATCCAACGAAGGAGACAAATGAAATTGTAAAAAGACAAGACAAAACAAAACAAAAAACTCAATCCTAAACAAAACAGAAAAAAGCAGGAAAAGGGAATAAAGAACAGTTGGGACAAATAGATAACAAATACCAAAATGATATACATAAACATAATCATATCATAGCCACATTAAAGTATACCCTCTAAACACGCAGTTAAAAGCAGAGGTTAGCAGATTGGATTAAAAAAGGAAGACCCAACCATATGCTGCTTGTAAGAAACCTACTTTAAATATAAAAATATAAATAGGTTAAAAGGGTGAAGGAGGCTACACAAAACCAACACAAATCAAAATAAAGTTGAAGAGGCTAATTAATATCAGGAGATTTCAGAGCAAATCTGTTGCCAGGGATACACTTAAACACTTATGCAGGTAATAACAAAGCTAAAAAAAATATGAAGTGAAAACTGATAGACCTGCAGTGAGAAATAGACAAACCTGCAATTATAGTCAGATTTCATTACCCCTCTCTCAATAATTGAAAGAATAAGGAGACAGAAAATCATTGAGTACATAAAAGACTTGAACAGCATAATCAACTAACTTTACCTGATTGATGTTTACAGAACACTCCCTCTAACAAAAGCAGAACATAACATTCTTTGGAAATGCTCTTTGGGCCATAAAACAAGTCTCAAAATTTTAAGAGGATTCAAGTCACACAAAATATGTTCTCTGACCTCCTGGAGTTAAATTAGAAATCAGTAACAGAAAAATCTCTGGAAAACCCCCAAATATGTGGAAACTAACTTCTAAATAACCCATGAGATAAAGAAGAAATCAAAAGGGAAATTAGAAGATCATTTGAACTGAATGAAAATGAAAACAATATATCAAAATTTTGAATGTGCCACTAAAGCAATTTCTATATTAGAGAAGAATGCCTGGAATTAATACTCTCAGCTTACATCTTAAGAAATTGGAGAAAGAAGAGCAAATTAAACCAAAAGTAGACAGAAGAAAGGTAATAAGAAAGATCAGAGCAGCAGTTGGTGAACTAGAAAACAGAAAAACAGAGAAAATTACTCAAAGAATTAGTTCCTTGAGAAAGTCAATAAAATTGATAAGCCTCTGGCCAAACTGATCAGGAGAAAAAGAGAAGGCACAAATTAGCAATATCAAAAATGAGATGACATCGCTACAGGTTATAAAGATAGTAAGGAAATCTTGTGAACAAGTTTATGCCAATAAATTTGACAACTTCTATGAAATGGATGAATTCCACTAGTGTGATCATTCCATACTATGACCAAAGCTCATTCAAGGTGAATAGATAAATTAAATAGCCCTATATCTATTAAGGAAATTGCATTTAAAACTATCTGAAAAAAGAAAACTCCAGGTACAGATGGTTTCTGGTGAGTTCTACAAAAACTTAAGGAAGAAATAATAACAATTCTATGCCAACTCCAGAAAACTGAAAAGATAGGAATACTTCCCATTTCATTCTATGAAGCCAGCATCATCCTGATACCAAAACCAGACAAAAACATTACAAAACAGAAAACTACAGACCAGAATCCCTCTTGAACATAGATTTTAAAATTCTAAACAAATTTTACCAAATCATATCTAACAATATATAAAAAAGATAGTTCATCATGACCAGGTGGCATTTATCCCAAGAATGCAGGTTGATTTAACATTCAAAAAATCAGGGCTTCCCTGGTGGTGCAGTGGTTGAGAGTCCGCCTGCCGATGCAGGGGACACGGGTTCGTGCCCCAGTCCGGGAAGATCCCACATGCCGCGGAGCGGCTGGGCCCATGAGCCATGGGTGCTGAGCCTGCGCGTCCGGAGTCTGTGCTCCGCAACGGGAGAGGCCACAACAGTGAGAGGCCCGCTTACCACAAAAAAAAAAAAAAAAAATTAATCAATATAATTTTCTATATTAACAGACCAAAAAAAGGAAAACCATATGATCTCAACAGATGCAGGAAAAAAACATTTACCAAAATCCAGCATATATTCCTGATTAAAAACTTTTAGCAGGGTGTCTGGGATGATATAGGGTCCAGGGACGGCAGTGTACAGGGCCTAGGGGTCAGCTGGCCAAGGGTTGGCCAACCTGCAGTATCCCTGGTCTCCAGCCCTCACCCAAGACTATCCAAGAGGACAAAGCCTCCCCAGTGGCAGGCTCAGCATGTGGGAACCACCTCTCTGAGGCCTTCCTTGGGCCCTGAGCCAGATGGAGGGCCTGGTTCCTGGAATGACAGGCTGACAGTGACAAGAGTCCCTTCCCCTTGGCTGGGCCCCTCTATAGCCAGTAGCCAATGGCCCAGGACAGAGCCAAACCCTGTGAGCTGAACCAAGAGAAATACAATGCTGATGACAACATGAAGATCATCTGCCAGTGGGACAGCACCATGGGCAAGCCCAAATTTATGGAGAGATTTATCATAGATGGATTTCAGCCACAGCAGCTGTCCACATACACCCTGACCCTGTATAAGCACATGGCCATGGTGGGCAGTATCTTACTGGTCTCATCTTTGTGGACTTTTTGGACACAGCAAGCCAGGAGCAGTTCCAGAGCACACATGCCTCCTACTGCAAGGCCCACACCTACATCGTGCTGTTTGATGTCAGAGGAAAGTCACCTACAAGAACCTGAGCACCTTGGGAAATGGGGCTTTGGGAGTTCAGGCCAGAGATCCTGTGCATCTGGTGGCCAAAAAAATTGTTGCAGACATAAAGGTGACCCCCAAAATCTTCAGTTTTGCCCAGTTCTCCCTGCTCCCATACTTTGTCTCAACTGCTGATGGTACCAACAGTGAAAAGCTTTCCAATGATGCAGTTCAGTTGGCTGTGTCTTAGAACACCCTGTACACTTCATGGATGAGGTTTTGCAGGAGCTTGAGGACTTTGACTTGGATAGAAGGAGCAGAAGGAGGAGGATATGCCCAAGTAAGAAGCAATGGGGCAGCATTGTGAGCCCATCTCAAAACTGAGAAGCCCTTCCAAGCCATCTCCCACGAACCTCCTGAAAACCCACCAATCCCATTTGCCTCCCCTACTTCATTGCCCATGATACCTGACCTTCTCACAGTTGTCCCCTCCCCTGTACTCAGGGACAGGGATGGGGATAGCACCAGCAAGTGCCCTCAACCGATGTAAGAGGTCCACATTAGACCGTAAAGCAGAATTAGAGATCAGTATTATAACCTTCCCTCCATGGCCAGACAGTAAAGAGAATCAGGGAACATGCTTTGTGTGTCTCTTAGAAATTTAGGTGAGTTTTTTTTTTTCTTCCAGAACTGACCTCAGGGTCCATTCATTGCACATCCACCAAGGGAATGATTTCTAATCCTTGATTACCCCCGTTTCCATCCCCGTGGAATTTGGGAAGCCTCCATCCTTTTTATACATGACCTACCATCCTTTATCCTTTTTAGTCTCCCAACAAACTTTTTAAAAAATGGTTTTGAGCAGACAGCTGTTCACAGATTTTTGAGCACCTATGGTATTTCACGAGCTCTTGTAGGTACAGCCAGTACCTTGGTGAACAGTGAGGCCAAGACCACAGGCACAGATTTGCCATTAAAATCAAGTGAAAGGGCTTCCCTGGTGGCGCAGTGGTTGAGAGTCCGCCTGCCGATGCAGGGGACACGGGTTCGTGCCCCGGTCTGGGAAGATCCCACATACCACGGAGCGGCTGGGCCCGTGAGCCATGGCCGCTGAGCCTGCGCGTCCGGAGCCTGTGCTCCACAACGGGAGAGGCCACAACAGTGAGAGGCCTGCGTACCGCAAAAAAAAAAAAATCAAGTGAAAGAAGGTGTCAGATTTGGCCGTACACAAACTTTGTTGGTAAACGTCAAAGGTCAGTAGGCCATTGGGTCCAAACCCATTTGGATTACAAGAACTTGACTTCTTAAAGAGGTACTGTTAAAACCCCTCTTTCATCATATGAGGCTTTCTCTCATTTTTTGAAGACTAGTATAGACATTGTGTGACTCTGTCCTTTGGTGACAGAGGCTGCAAAAGAACCATTCTGCTGCCTTTTCCGCTTCTTTCTAGTACTTGTGGCTCACTAATGTGTTTTTATGATCATCTTGTGCATTATTTCCATTGTTTTTATTTTTTTCTGTTTTTTTTTTTTACAGTAAGGGTTGAATTACATTTTAGAAATCTCTTAGCAAAGTAGGCATAAAATGTAACTTCCTTAAACTGAAGAGGGGCATCTATGAAAAACTGACAGCTACCATCATACTTAAAGGGGAAGACTAAATGGTTTTTCCTAAGATTAGAAATGAGACTGATGTGTGCTCTTATGACTTTTGTTTCCACATTATACTCGAGGTTCTAGCCAGCACAATAAGGAAAAAGAAAACTAAAAGGTACCCATATTAGAAATGAAGAAGTAAAACTGTCATTTGCAGATGACGTTATTGTCTATGAAGAAAATTTGACGGCATTTATAAAAAAGCCACTAGAAGCAACAAATGGGTTTAACAAGGTTGCAAGATATAAGATCATTATACGTTTTTATAACTATTTTTTTAATATTTATTTTATTTATTTATTTATTTGGTTGCACCAGGTCTTAGTTGCGGCTGGTGGGCTCCTTAGCTCTGGCTCATGGATTCCTTAGTTGCAGCTTGCTGGCTCCTTAGTTGTGGCATGTGGGCTCCTTAGTTGTGGCATGTGAACTCTTAGTTGCAGCATGCATGTGGGATCTAGTTCCCTGACCAGGGATCAAACCCAGGCCCCCTGCATTGGGAGCTCAGAGTCTTAACCACTGTGGCACCAGGGAAGTCCCAAGATCATTATACATTAATGAATTTTATTTCTATACAGGAAATGAATGGGAATTGAATTTTTTAAATACCATTTTCATTAGCATCAAACAGGAAATAACATAAACAGGAAATTCTTAGAGATCTCACAAAAGATGTATAAGATCTATACAGTGAAATCTATAAAATATTGTTGAGAAAAATAAATAAAAACTAAATAAATGGAGAGATATACAGTGTTCAGGGAACCACTCAATATTGTTAAGATGTCATTTCTCTCCCAATTGTTCTATATATTCAGTGCAATCCCAGTGTAGATCCCAGAAGGCTTTTGTTTTTAATAGAAATTGACAAGATGGACCTAAAATTAATATGGGAATGCAGAGGATCAAGAACAACCAAAAAGACATTGGAAAAGGAGAAAAAAATTGGAGTTGATTTGAGATTTGTTACAAAGCTACAGAAATCATGACAGTGTGGTATTTGCTTAATGATAGACAAATAGATACATGGTACAAAATAGTGTTCAGCCATAGATCAACATGTATATGGGCAACAGATTTTTGCCAAACGTACAAAGGCAATTCAGTGGAGGAAGGACAGCCTTTTCAACAAATGGTGCTGGGACAATTGTGTGTCATAAAAAAAAGAACTTTGATCCATACCTTGAACCATATGCAAAAGTAACTCAAATGGAAACTGCTAGAAAAGAAAATAGGGAGAACTCTTGTAACCTTGAGATAAGACAAAGATTACTTAGATACAATACCAGAACACAATCAACAAATGAAACATTGATAAACTGACTTCATCAAAATTAAAAACTCCTGCCAGAGTGAGAGAAAATATATGCAAAATGAATTATATCTCGAGTATGTAAACTACTCTCTAGGTGGCTCTGTAGCACAATGGATAGCACACTGGACTTCTAGAATATGTAAAATACTCTCAAGTCAATAATAACAACTCTAGAAAAATGGGCCAAAGATTCTAGCAGACACTTCCCCAGAGAAGATATGCAGATGGCAAATGAGTACATGAAAAGATGCTTAACATCATTAGTCATTATAGAAATACAAATTAAAACCGCAAGGGGATACCACTGCATACCTATTAGAATGGTTACAATCAAATGAAAAAGACTGGGCATACCAAGTGTTGGTGAGGATGTGGAGGAACTGGGATTTTCATACACTGCTGGTGGAAATGTAAAATGGTACACTCACTTTAGCAAACACTTTGGCAGTCTCTTAAAAAGTCACACACGCCTACCATATTAGCCAGTCTTCCCTACTTCATAGCTATTTACCCCAGCACAAGGAAAGTATAAATCCTTACAAAGACATGTATGCTGTTTGAAAAGTAAAGACTGCTGTTTTTAGCTTTATTCATTGCAGCCAAAACTGGAAAACAATACAAATGTCCCATCAACAGGGGGATACTACATAGCATAAGAAATGAACTATTGATGCATGCAACAACATGGATTAATCTCAAGATAATTATGCTGAGTGAAAGAAAGCGTGCACAAAATAGAACATACTGTCATTCCATTTATATAAGACTCTCAAAAATACAAACTATAGTAGCAGAAAGTAGTTCATGGAGGATGAAGTGAAAAGGTGGCAGGAAGAAGGGATTAAGAAGAGGCACAAGGAAATTTGGGGAGGATGATAGACTATGTTGATTGTTGTGATGGTTTCATAGTCAAGTTAAAACATCAAATTGTACACTTTATGCAGTTTAAGTCAGTTATATCTCCATAAGGCTATTTAAAAAATATTTATGTATGTATGCATGTATATGTATATATGCATGTATGTGATAGAGGGGACTCAGATTAAAAGAGACTTGAGACACATAGCAACCAAAATGCAATGTTTGGACTTTGTATCCTGATTCAAGCATTCTGGAGGCAGCTGGGGAAATAGTCTGAGTGTTAGATTATGTTGATTAATTATTGTTAGTTTTGTTAGATAAGACAGTGGCACCAAACAAAAGCCCGTATCTGTTAGACATAGTTCACTTGGGGTGACTTTATGGGTGAAAGCCTACAGTGCTTGTGATGTGCTTTGAAATCCTCTAGCATAATAAAGAGGGGGGGAATAGATGAAGAATATAGGTAAATACTGATAATTGAAAGTCAATGATAAATACATTAAAGGTTCATTAAATTCCGGTTTCTTTTGTGTACTTTAAAATTCCTCCTAAAATTTTATGTTGTTTTTGTCTTATCCTCAGGATAGAATCCAAGGTCTCCTTTGTTTTAGCTCCCACCATACCCCTTCAGCCTCGTCATCTGCCTCGCACCACAGTTCAGGATCTGGTTATATGCAGGGTGACAGTCTGTCCCCGTGTGCCTGGAACAGACTTGGTTTGCGCCTGTTGTCCCAGTGTAATTATTAACCGGGCCCTCTGACTCTCAAAATATTCTCATTTGAGTAATACATGCTTACCCTAGTTATAGTTATCTCGAACTGTAATTTCCTTCACATACCTGTGCTTCACACCTGTGTGTCTTTACTAAAAGACTATTTGTCCAGAATCCCCCTTCCTATCCCAATGCTTTCCTTATCTAACTCCTTCCTACTCACTTTTCCAAGTCTTAGCTCAGGCATCATTTTCTCAAAGCCTTCCCTGGCAGTCCTCTGCTGCCCTATCCCACCCCACCTGCATTATTTTGCCTTCTTTGTGCTGCCACACCACCTGGGCATGCTCCGTCGTACAGCACTTGATGAAAATGTGTTTACTGGTCTGCTTTCCAATTCAGTTAGCTTTTCAAGGTTAGGGGTACACTGTCTTTTCATCTTTGGGTCCTTGGTGTCTAACAGTGTTGGCAATGTCTGCAAAATGCTGGATAAATTCAGCCTTAGAGATTTTCTGACTTAACCTTCTTAGATAAATGAGAAAAACTCAAGCTTGGAAAGGTAAATGCACCTCCCTAAGATCATGGAGCGTAGCAGTGGCAGAGTCAGAAGTAGAGCTCATGATTATATCCCTTCTCCCACACAGTGATATGATAAGCAATTTTAAGGAGCTTTAGAGGTGTCTTTTCACAAAACAGAGCTTATATATCTAATAAGGGTCATCCTTGGAGCAGAACAGGAAAGCTGTTAGAACAGTGGCAGTAGCTCTGACATGTACAAGAACTAGATGTTGATAATGCTGTAATATTTCACATTTGTTAGATACAAAATGCAATGGTGATTATGACACCTGGCTTTTTTACTATATACACTTATTTACCAGAATGCTAAATCTGTGGGGAAAACTGCCAGTTTTTCTCTTTTTTAAGTTATTTTTTTAGAATCCTCTCATATGATATGACATGGAAAGTAATGTAGGATAATAGGGACTTTATACATTTAATTATTTTAAAATAAAGAACATCATCTAGAGTGCATCTTAAAAGTTCTCATCACAAGAAGAAAAACATTCTGTATGGTGATAGATGTTAACTAGACTTATTGTGATCATTTCAAAACATACAACTATCAAATCATGTTGTACACCTGAAACTAATATAATGTGTATCTCAATTATACCTCAATTAAAAATTTTAATAAAATAAAGTTAGCTGAAATATCAGAAAAAAAAAAGAACGTCCAGAGATCTTGCACTTAATGTCTGTTTTTCTTTGCAATTTTCATAGCGTCGTCTTGGAGATGCAGCCAAGAAAGCCATCAGCAAATTAACAACCAGAACAGTGAAAAAGGGTGATAAGGTACAGTAATGAAATCACTTTAACACTATAAAAACAGTAAAGTATTTTGCTTTTGATTTGGTGGGCGCGAGTATACCCTAACCATTTGTGTCTCCTTTGTTAGATTATTCTTTTTCTCCAAGCATACTATCTAAACTAGCTTCTCTTTGAAATCTTATTTTTAGTATGCCTGTCATTCAGAGACCCTCCATACAGTTCTCTAATTTTCCTGGATTTTAAATGCTCCTGTCATAATTAGCATCACCGGACTACTTACAGTTTCCCTAGCTGTGGTGTTCAACAGTTTTCTTCTGCTAAAACCTAGCATATTTTGGGAAAGAACTCTAAGTAGCCAGGAATGTGCATTCTCTTCCTGTGCTTCATGCGACTTTGCGTCTCTCTTCTGTGTTTTAGTTCTTCACCAGTTAGCTGGAGAACTAGAGACCCACATTCAAGGGAGTGTTGGTTAACAAGGTGCTTTCTGTACAGTGGGCTAAGCAGTTTGAAAGAAGGGCACAGTTTGTTAGGGTTGGATCTAGTGGCTTAGGGGAGCTGACTCAGAGAGGTAGTGATAGAGGCCATCTGTGGCTGAGATTCCTGACCCTAATTCTCCAGTCAGATCTCAAAATTAGGTAGAGCCCTGTTTCTGCTCTCTATGGACAAAACAGCAACTTAATGTGAGACCCTGTGTTCAATATATTTAAGGTTATCTAGAATGAAGAAATTGCATCTCTGAAGGTATAAAACCAAACCTGTCTTCTGCCCCAAAACCAACTCTAATTTTTTACCAGAGAGCTCTGGAAGGATAATTGCAGGTGATTCTCCATCCTCTTAAGTTTTACCACTTTCTTGACTTTACTCATTTTTATTCCCACTGCCTTGACACCCCACATCTAGTTTTCCTTAACACAGCTCCAGAAGATAGAAACATTTTCAGTGAACTTCATGGTATACTAAAGAAAGAAAAAAGTAAAAACACTTGCAGAAAATATAAGCAGCATCACAACAGCTGTACTTTAACCCCAGAGGAGTGGTCACCAATATAAATGCTTTTTTGACCTGGTAGCCTTCAGCTGCCACATTAATTTGAACTTCCCTGGAGCTCATCCAACCTACCCATCCTACTTTGTCCCCCCATGCTAATACAAAACCATCTTTCCTTATTAAAACCAACACTTTTTTAGAGTTTGTACCTCCTAGACCTGTCAAGAGTTACCCTACTGAGTTTCAGTCCAAGCGGCAGTGACACAGCAAATAGTGTTGCCTTTCCTGGTAGTGCTCTGTTTAATGACAAGGCACGGAAACCCTTCCCCAATCCAGAGGAGGAAGGAGATCAATTACCCTGGGTGACCAAAAACCTGGCTGACTCTTCCTGACCCTTGATAAAGACCTAGTATAGAGTTGAGTCCATGACTGTTCTCTACCCCAAATCTATGACCAGATGCACAGCTCCTATCCTTGGGGTGAGTCTTTTGGGGGCTCAGCCATCTTTTCTGCGTGTACTTAACTGTGTGGTCAGATGAGCGTCCTCATGAGGAAAACCTACTCAGACCAGTATAGTGATGCTGCACTAGATGGTCCAAGGTGATAGCTGATTTGAATCTTAAAAAAAAATTAGTATTCTGATTTCTAAGACGTTTCACAAAAAGAATTAGTATTAATTGTTACACCATAGTTTAAAAACAAAATAGACTGGCTTAGTTACAATTTGGGTCAATACAGTTAAGCAAATAGAAACGTTACATTTTTTTTTTTATAACCTTTCACTTTATAATCACCTGTTTACCACAGTTGCCACAGGAAAAATCTTAGCTGGATCGTATCTCCTCCATTTAGGTACTTATAGCTTTAGCATATAACTTTCATTGCTGTGCTTTTCATTTCAGGAAACAGACCCAGACTTTGATCATTGTGCAGTCTGCATAGAAAGCTATAAACAGAATGATGTTGTCCGGATTCTCCCCTGCAAGTATGTCAAATTTCTTCATTTAAAATAGAATGATACTGGGCTTCCCTGGTGGCGCAGTGGTTGAGAGTCAGCCTGCAATGGAGGGGACACGGGTTCGTGCCCCAGTCTGGGAGGATCCCACATGCCACAGAGCGGCTGGGCCCGTGGGCCATGGCCACTGGGCCTGTGCGTCCGGAGCCTGTGCTCCGCAACGGGAGAGGCCGCGGCGGTGAGCGGCCCACGTACCACAAAAAAAAAAAAAAAAAAAGAATATAATGATACTAATGTGATTTGTACATCTCCCTTTCAGAGTGGGTATCCACTTGCTTTTGAGAGCCACCTTACCCACGGCTTTTCTGGTAGGCAGAGGCCCAGCTGCACACTGCACATAGTGGTGAGCCATGTGCCTCAGCAAGAACTGATTGCAAAGCCTTTTCTAGTTATGAGAAACACAGGGGCACAACCTCCATAGGTTGTGTGCAGGCACATCAGTAGCCTAAAAACATTAAGGTCAAGAATTTTTATTTCTGTAACTTCTGTGGTTTTCAGAACTAGCCACTGTTCCTCTCCTTCTTAAATCAGAGTACATCACTAGGCTCTCTGATAAAGCCTCAGCAGTGTTCACTTGGTGCTGGGTACCAGAACTCTAGGACTTGGATTAAATCTTTTTTTGAGCCTTGGCTGTGTAAAGTGGGGAGGACTGGTATGTGCTATGTGCCTGCCCCACGTCAGGTACTCTGCTCTGTGCTGTTTACATCTACTCTCTCCCCATTGTCCAGTAAGGGATGGCGAAGTCAATAGTAGAGCTGCCAGGGTCACACAAGTCAGAAATGGCAGAGCCAATATAAAGGTGTGCCTCTGTATTATTTCTGCTCTTTATGTAGGGCCACATGCCTCCCTCCAAAAGGAGGATGTTCACCTATACTCTGGTGCCCTAAAAAGAGTGTGTGGATTTCTACCATGGTGCTATGCCAAGCTAGGGAGTATGAGACACTAAGATACACAGTTCTGAGTATTGACTGGAAAAATATGAGGTCACCTACTGAGGAGCCTAAAATCAAAAGACTTTTCCTTCTCCCTTCTCTTTTAAAAGACATCCACATAACTCCTACCTTCTAATTATATGGAACATGTGAATGAATAGAATAATTAGTAGTAGTTGTCTCCATGAGGCTACTGGTGTTAGTTTACTTATTCACAAAGTTATATATTTTGAGCCTAGAAAGATCTGGGTTTTTTTAATCAAAACTTAAGAATAATTCCATATACTGAAACAGAAAATGAAGATTCAGGAAGACAAATCATTTAGTTTACATATAAAGGGAAATCTGTAAAACTAAATTTAACCTGTGCTATAGAAAATTAAACTATGTAATTACAGTTTTTCCAGTATAAAAACATGAGGCTAAAGGAAATACACATACAAATACAGTTGACCCTGTACAACTCGGGTTTGAACTGCACCGGTCCACCTATTTCAATAGTAAATACTGCAGTACTACATGATCAGCAGTTGGTTGAATGTGCAGAACTGCGGATACGGAGGGCTGACTGTAAAGTTATATGTGGATGGGGGCATCAACACCTCTAACCCCACCCCACCCCTAGGTTGTTCAAAGGTCAACTATGCAGATCAGGGGAAAGATTAGTATGATACATTATAAAGCATAATCAGCTCTTACTTGCTTTTAAAAATTGTTTTTACCTGCACAGATTTCTTTTGACACTGGAATAGCCAGGAAGAAGCCAAGTCTTTCAAAATTCTCTGTCTTCTTATCTCAGCCCAGGGGCCCTTGGGACCATCTGAGACCTAAGAACAAAGGCTTCCAAAACCACTGATGGTTATTAATAAGGTGACACTGTTTTCCTCAGGGGAGCCTCAGCTGAAAATAGATTATGCTGGGAAGTTTGCTCCATTTTCTCTCTGTCCCTCAAGCATTGGCTTTTCAAGAGTTTCATTCTTATTTCTCTTTTTTTCTTCCAAAAATCAGAATCAGTGGGGAGCTTTCAGAAACAAATCCTGAGGGGAGACCCAGGCATGTTTGTTTTTATTAAGTACCTGGGTGACTCTGATGCTGCAAGACCATACCATCTATTTTTTTTTTACATCTTTATTGTAGTATAATTGCTTTACAATGGTGTGCTAGTTTCTGCTTTATAACAAAGTGAATCAGTTATACATATACATATGTTCCCATCTCTCTTCTCTCTTGCGTCTCCCTCCCTCCCACCCTCCCTATCCCACCCCTCTAGGTGGTCACAAAGCACCGAGCTGATCTCCCTGTGCTATGCAGCTGCTTCCCACTAGCTATCTATTTTACGTTTGGTAGTGTATATATGTCCATGCCTCTCTCCCGCTTTGTCACAGCTTACCCTTCCCCCTCCCCATATCTTCAAGTCCATTCTCTAGTAGGTCTGCGTCTTTATTCCTGTCTTACCCCTAGGTTCTTCATGACATTTTTTTTTCTTAAATTCCATATATATGTGTTAGCATATGGTATTTGTCTTTCTCTTTCTGACTTACTTCACTCTGTATGACAGACTCTAGGTCCATCCACCTCATTACAAATAGCTCAATTTCGTTTCTTTTTATGGCTGAGTAATGTTCCATTGTATATATGTGCCACATCTTCTTTATCCATTCATCCGATGATGGACACTTAGGTTGTTTCCATCTCCGGACTATTGTAAGTAGAGCTGCAATGAACATTTTGGTACATGACTCTTTTTGAATTATGGTTTTCTCAGGGTATATGCCCAGTAGTGGGATTGCTGGGTCATATGGTAGTTCTATTTGTAGATTTTTAAGGAACCTCCATACCGTTCTCCATAGTGGCTGTACCAATTCACATTCCCAGTGCAAGAGTGTTCCCTTTTCTCCACACCCTCTCCAGCATTTATTGTTTCTATATTTTTTGATGATGGCCATTCTGACTGGTGTGAGATGATATTTCATTGAAGTTTTGATTTGCATTTCTCTAATGATTAATGATGTTGAGCATTCTTTCATGTGTTTGTTGGCAGTCTGTATATCTTCTTTGGAGAAATGTCTGTTTAGGTCTTCTGCCCATTTTTGGATTACACTGTTTGTTTTTTTGTTATTGAGCTGCATGAGCTGCTTGTAAATTTTGGAGATTAATCCTTTGTCAGTTGCTTCATTTGCAAATAT
>NW_021703768.1:152997975-153189057 GCF_005190385.1 Monodon monoceros
ATTGAGCTGCTTGTAAATTTTGGAGATTAATCCTTTGTCAGTTGCTTCATTTGCAAATATTTTCTCCCATTCTGAGGGTTGTCTTTTGGTCTTGTTTATGGTTTCCTTTGCTGTGCAAAAGCTTTGAAGTTTCATTAGGTCCCATTTGTTTATTTTTGTTTTTATTTCCATTACTCTGGGAGGTGGGTCAAAAAGGATCTTGCTGTGATTTATGTCATAGAGTGTTCTGCCTATGTTTTCCTCTAAGAGTTTGATAGTGTCTGGCCTTACATTTAGGTCTTTAATCCATTTTGAGCTTATTTTTGTGTATGGTGTTAAGGAGTGATCTAATCTCATACTTTTACAAGTACCTGTCCAGTTTTCCCAGCACCACTTATTGAAGAGGCTGTCCTTTCTCCACTGTACATTCCTGCCTCCTTTATCAAAGATAAGGTGACCATATGTGTGTGGGTTTATCTCTGGGCTTTCTATCCTGTTCCATTGATCTATATTTCTGTTTTTGTGACAGTACCATACTGTAGCTTTGTAATATAGTCTGAAGTCAGGGAGCCTGATTCCTCCAACTCCATTTTTCGTTCTCAAGATTGCTTTGGCTATTAGGGGTCTTTTGTGTTTCTATACAAATTGTGAAATATTTTGTTCTAGTTCTGTGAAAATGCCAGTGGTAGTTTGATAGGGATTGCATTGAATCTGTAGATTGCTTTGGGTAGTAGAGTCATTTTCACAATGTTGATTCTTCCAATCCAAGAACATGGTATATCTCTCCATCTATTTGTATCATCTTTAATTTCTTTCATCAGTGTCTTATAGTTTTCTGCATACAGGTCTTTTGTCTCCTTAGGTAGGTTTATTCCTAGATATTTTATTCTTTTTCTTGCAATGGTAAATGGGAGTGTTTTCTTAATTTCACTTTCAGATTTTTCATCATTAGTGTATAGGAATGCTAGAGATTTCTGTGCATTAATTTTGTATCCTGCTACTTTACCAAATTCATTGATTAGCTCTAGTAGTTTTCTGGTGGCATCTTTAGGATTCTCTATGTAAAGTATCATGTCATCTGCAAACAGTGACAGCTTTACTTCTTCTTTTCCGATTTGGATTCCTTTTATTTCCTTTTCTTCTCTGATTGCTGTGGCTAAAACTTCCAAAACTATGTTGAATAAGAGTGGTGAGAGTGGGCAACCTTGTCTTGTTCCTGATCTTAGTGGAAATGCTTTCAGTTTTTCACCATTGAGGACAATGTTGGCTGTGGGTTTGTCATATATGTCCTTTATTATGTTGAGGAAAGTTCCCTCTATGCCTACTTTCTGCAGGATTTTTATCATAAATGGGTGTTGAATTTTGTTGAAAGCTTTCTCTGCATCCATTGAGATGACCATATGGTTTTTCTCCTTCAATTTGTTAATATGGTGTATCACATTGATTAATTTGCGTATATTGAAGAATCCTTGCATTCCTAGAATAAACCCCACTTGATCACGGTGTATGATCCTTTTAATGTGCTATTAGATTCTGTTGGCTAGTATTTTATTGAGGAATTTTGCATCTATGTTCATCAGTTATATGGCCCTGTAATTTTCTTTCTTTATGACATCCTTGTCTGGTTTTGGTATCAGGGTGATGGTGGCCTCGTAGGATGAGTTTGGGAGTGTTCCTCCTTCTGCTATATTTTGGAAGAGTTTAAGAAGGATAGGTGTTAGCTCTTCTCTAAATGTTTGATAGAATTCGCCTGTGAAGCCATCTGGTCCTGGGCTTTTGTTTGTTGGAAGATTTTTAATCACAGTTTCAATTTCAGTGCTTGTGATTGGTCTGTTCATATTTTCTATTTCTTCTTGATTCAGTCTTGGCAGGTTGTGCTTTTCTAAGCATTTGTCCATTTCTTCCAGGTTGTCCATTTTATTGGCATAGAGTTGCTTGTAGTGATCTCTCATGATCTTTTGTATTTCTGCAGTGTCAGTTGTTACTTCTCCTTTTTCATTTCTAATTCTATTGATTTGAGTCTACTCCCTTTTTTTTTTGATGAGTCTGGCTAATGGTTTATCAATTTTGTTTATCTTCTCAAAGAACCAGCTCTTAGTTTTATTGATCTTTGCTATCGTTTCCTTCATTTCTTTTTCATTTATTTCTGCTCTGATCTTTATGATTTCTTTCCTTCTGCTAACTTTGGGGGTTTTTTGTTCTTCTGTCTCTAATTGCTTTAGGTGCAAGGTTAGGTTGGTTATTTGAGATGTTTCCTGTTTCTTAAGGTAGTATTGTATTGCTATAAACTTCCCTCTTAGAACTGCTTTTGCTGCATCCCATAGGTTTTGGGTCGTCGTGTCTCCATTGTCATTTGTTTCTAGGTATTTTTTGATTTCCTCTTTGATTTCTTCAGTGATCACTTCGTTATTAAGTAGTGTATTATTTAGCCTCCACGTGATTGTATTTTTTACAGATCTTTTCCTGTAATTGATATCTAGTCTCATAGCATTGTGGTCGGAAAAGATACTTGATACAATTTCAATTTTCTTAAATTTACCAAGGGTTGATTTGTGACCCAAGATACGATCTATCCTGGAGAATGTTCCATGAGCACTTGAGAAAAATGTGTATTCTGTTGTTTTTGGATGGAATGTCCTATAAATATCAATTAAGTCCATCTTGTTTAATGTATCATTTAAAGCTTGTGTTTCCTTATTTATTTTCATTTTGGATGATCTGTCCGTTGGTGAAAGTGGGGTGTTAAAGTCCCCTACTATGAATGTGTTAGTCGATTTCCCTTTTTCTGGCTGTTAGTATTTGCCTTATGTATTGAGGTGCTCCTATGTTGGGTGCATAAATATTTACAATTGTTATATCATCTTCTTGTATCGATCCCTTGATCATTATGTAGTGTCCTTTTTTGTCTCTTCTGATAGTCTTTATTTCAAAGTCTATTTTGTCTGCTATGAGAATTGCTACTCCAGCTTTCTTTTGGTTTCCATTTGCATGGAATATCTTTTTCCATCCCCTCACTTTCAGTCTGTATGTGTCTCTAGGTCTGAAGTGGGTCTCTTGTAGACAGCATATATATGGGTCTTGCTTTTGTATCCATTCAGCCAGTCTGTGTCTTTTGGTGGGAGCATTTAATCCATTTACATTTAAGGTAATTATCAATATGTATTTTCCTATTCCCATTTTCTTAATTGTTTTGGGTTTGTTATTGTAGGTCTTTTCCTTCTCTTGTGTTTCTTGCCTAGAGAAGGTCCTTTTGCATTTGTTGTAAAGCTGGTTTGGTGGTGCTGAACTCTCTCAGCTTTTGCTTGTCTGTAAAGATTTTAATTTCTCCATCAAATCTGAATGAGATCCTTGCGGGGTAGAGTAATCTTGGTTGTAGGTTTTTCTCCTTCATCACTTTAAATATGTCCTGCCAGTCCCATCTGGCTTGCAGAGTTTCTGCTGAAAGATCAGCTGTTAACCTTATGGGGATTCCCTTGTGTGTTATTTGTTGTTTTCCCCTTGCTGCTTTTAATATGTTTTCTTTGTATTTAATTTTTGACAGTTTGATTAATATGTGTCTTGGTGTGTTTCTCCTTGGATTTATCCTGTATGGGACTCTCTGTGCTTCCTGGACTTGATTAACTATTTCCTTTCCCATATTAGGGAAGTTTTCAACTATTATCTCTTCAAATATTTTCTCAGTCCCTTTCTTTTTCTCTTCTTCTTCTGGAACCCCTATAATTCGAATGTTGGTGCATTTAATGTTGTCCCAGAGGTCTCTGAGACTGTCCTTAAGTTCTTTTCATTCTTTTTTCTTTATTCTGCTCTGCAGTAGTTATTTCCACTATTTTATCTTCCAGGTCACTTATCCTTTCTTCTGCCTCAGTTATTCTGCTATTGATCCCATCTAGAGTATTTTTAATTTCATTTATTGTGTTGTTCATCGTTGCTTGTTTCATCTTTAGTTCTTCTAGGTCCTTGTTAAATGTTTCTTGCATTTTCTCTATTCTATTTCCACAATTTTGGATCATCTTTACCATCATCATTCTGAATTCTTTTTCAGGTAGACTGCCTATTTCCTCTTCATTTGTTAGGTCTGGTGGGTTTTTATCTTGCTTCTTCATCTGCGGTGTGTTTTTGTGTCTTCTCATTTTGCTTATCTTACTGTGTTTGGGGTCTCCTTTTTGCAGGCTGCAGGTTCGTAGTTCCCGTTGTTTTTGGTGTCTGTCCCCAGTGGCTAAAGTTGTTTCAGACGGTTGTGTAGGCTTCCTGGTGGAGGGGACTAGTGCCTGTGTTCTGGTGGATGAGGCTGGACCTTGTCTTTCTGGTGGGCAGGTCCACGTCTGGTGGTGTGTTTTGGGGTGTCTGTGAACTTATTATGATTTTAGGCAGCCTCTCTGCTAATGGGTGGGGTTGTGTTCCTGTCTTGCTAGTTGCTTGGCATAGGGTGTCCAGCACTGTAGCTTGCTAGTCGTTGAGTGAAGCTGGGTGCTGGTGTTGAGATGGAGATCTCTGGGAGATTTTTGCCGTTTGATATTATGTGGAGCTGGGAGGTCTCTTGTGGACCAGTGTCCTGAAGTTGGCTCTCCCACCTCAGAGGCACAGCACTGACTCCTGGCTACAGCACCAAGAGCCTTTCATCCACACGGCTCAGAATAAAAGGGAGAAAAAGTAGAAAGAGAGAGAGAGAGAGAGAGAGAAAGAAAGATCGAAAGAAAGAAAGAAAGGAAGAAAGAAAGAGGAAAGGAAGCAGGGAAGGAAGGAAGAAAGAAGGAAAAGAAAGAAAGAGGAAAGAGGATAAAATAAAATCAAGTACAATGAAATAAAATAACGTTATTAAAATAAAAAATAATTATTAAGAAAAAAAATTTTTTAAGAAAAAAGCAGACAGATAGAACCCTAGGACAAATGGTGACAGCAAAGCTATACAGACAAAATCTCACATAGAAGCATACACATACACACTCACAAAAAGAGGAAAAGGGGAAAAAATAGTAAATCCTGCTCTCAAAGTCCACCTCCTCAGTTTGGGATGATTCGTTGTCTATTCAGGTATTCCACATATGCAGGGTATATCAAGTTGATTGTGGAGCTTTAATCCGCTGCTTCTGAGGCTGCTGGGAGAGATTTCCCTTTCTCTTCTTTGTTCTCACAGCTCCCGGGGCTCAGCTTTGGATTTGGCCCTGCCTCTGCGTGTAGGTCGCTGGAGGGCGTCTGTTCTTCGCTCAGACAGGACGGGGTTAAAGGAGCAGCTGCTTCGGGGGCTCTGGCTCACTCAGGCCGGGGGGAGGGAGGGGTGTGGATGCGGGGCGAGCCTGCGGCGGCAGAGGCCGCCGGGACGTTGCACCAGCCTGAGGCACACCGTGCATTTTCCCGGGGAAGTTGTCCCTGGATCCCGGGACCCTGGCAGTGGCGGGCTGCACAGGCTCCCCAGAAGGGAGGTGTGGATAGTGACCTGTGCTCGCACACAGGCTTCTTGGTGGCGGCAGCAGCAGCCTTAGCGTCTCATGCCCGTCTCTGGGGTCCGCGCTGTTAGCCGCGGCTCGCGCCCGTCTCTGGAGCTCCTTTAAGCAGCGCTCTTAATCCCCTCTCCTCACGCACCAGGAAACAAAGAGGCAAGAAAAAGTCTCTTGCCTCTTCGGCAGGTCCAGACTTTTCCCCGGACTCCTTCCCGGCTAGCCGTGGTGCACTAACCCCCTGCAGGCTGTGTTCACGCTTTCCCTGCGCTCCGACCAAAGCCCAGCCTCAGCTCCCAGCCCCGCCCGCCCCGGCGGGTGAGCAGACAAGCCTCTCGGGCTGGTGAGTGCTGGTCGGCACCGATCCTCTGTGCGGGAATCTCTCCGCTTTGCCCTCCGCACCCCTGTTGCTGTGCTCTCTTCCGCGGCACCGACGCTCCCCGCCTCCGTCACCCGCAGTCTCCGCCCGCAAAGGTGCTTCCTAGTGTATGGAAACTTTTCCTCCTTCACAGCTCCCTCCCACTGGTGCAGGTCCCGTCCCTATTCTTTGGTCTCTGTTTATTATTTTTTCTTTTGCCCTACCCAGGTACGTGGGGAGTTTCTTGCCTTTTGGGAGGTCTGAGGTCTTCTGCCAGTGATCAGTAGGTGTTCTGTAGGAGTTGTTCCACGTGTAGATGTATTTCTGGTGTATTTGTGGGGAGGAAGGCGATCTCCCCGTCTTACTCTTCCACCATCTTCCCAATCTCTCCATACCATCTATTGAAGTCTAGAGCTTTGCTAGATCTCAGCCATTTCTATGGCTGCACCTTCCACCAGAGGAGGGGTCTCAACCTTTGCGTTTGTGGTCTGCTTTCCAGTATGAGAATTTGGCAAACTTAACAGCATTTCTATGCACCTTTAATTAGGTCACTGCTCACTTGGTTGTCCTTTATTCCTAGATCCTTGTCTAGACTATACATGCCCACTGCCCCGACTTCCCCTTTTGCTTTGAAGCAGGTTGTAGCTTTCTCTGTGTTGCACAGCCTCCTCAGCAAAACATTTCACCTAACTGAAGTGGTGACAACAGCATGATTCTCAGGTGTAGTAAAGACTAACTTTGCACATCAAGCAACATTTTGTATGACCCAAGTTGACAACTTTTGACCTAGAGCAGGGTCTCTCCACCTGGGCACTGTGGACATTTGGGACCAGATAATTCTTTGTTGGGCAGGTTGGGGTGCTGCCTCTGCATTGTGGGTTATTTAGCAGTATCTTTGGCTCCACTCACTAGGCGCCAATAGCACCCCCCACACACAGTTCTGACAACCACAGATGTCTCCGGTTGAGAACCACTGACCTAGAGGATGGCTCAACACAAATACTCTTCTTTACTCCATATCTTCTCCAAGCCTCTGTTTTCCAGTGGATTCCTCTCAAGTACCTTTGAATTAACTCTAGTGCCACTACTTGCTTTTTTCCCTCTGCCTGAGATACCCTGCCCTTCCTCTTTTGTCTATAGGTCTTTAAAACTGAGCCGAGGTGTGACTCTGCTATGTCTTCCTTTAGCTCTGGTTGCCAGACAGCTCTGCTACCTCCCTGCCTCCCGTGGGGCTCCAACCAGCCCTCCAGCTGGGCCGGGAGCGCTGCCCAGAGCCCCTCTCTTTCCCTGGTCATTTCTCCCGACTCCTCAAGCAGCACATCCAGGTGTATTCATTCTTCTTAAACACCCTAACTCATCCCTTTATTCCTCACTCTCATCAGGTAACTTCACCATAAATCTCACAGAAAATAATGGCTGTTAGACAGCCGAAATTCTCCCAGCCTGCTGTCCCCAAGCCTTCATGCGTACCTGCCTCCACACCCACCCTTGCAGCCTTCCCTCCCATTAGGATGGAGAGGACAGCCTCCTTGGTTCTAATGTGCTCTTTCAACCTAGGCCTCTGTGTGCCAACACCTTCCCTTCCTTGGGGACCCTGCTGTATTGACTATCTGCTCCCTCCAGTTTTTGTTCTTTCTGTCTCTACCCACCAGCATTTCATCACGCTCAAGCATTTTCTATCCAGTTTTTATAATTCTCTTTCAAACCCACCTCCAAAGCTGTACCACTCTACAGCTTCTCCCCTTTACAGCCAGACTCTGGAAGGCATCTGCACTCACTGTCCCTTCTTCCCCTGAGTAAGGGGAGGAGAAAAGCCCAGATACCTTTGTCTGTCCTTCCTTTTAACAAGCCTATCTCGAGACTGAACTAAGACTTTCTGTAGATAGCATACCTCTCATGGATTGCTAGCTTTCTGTTGCATGACCTTTACTTTTTACCTTCTGTCATGTTAATTTACTGTGGACAGATGGCAGTTGGCATTGCTCTGGGACCTCATACTTGTGGCAGTTGATTACGGTTGATCATCCTTTGGATGTTAGCCAGCACATCTTAGAAACTGGAAAACTGGCACTTTATTTAGGCCTCTTTTATTTAAAGGTCAGCCACAAAATGTTTAGTGGTTAAAAATACTTTTCAGAAGTAGAGTTCTGCAGCTTAGATAACCGTATGTCTAAGATGCCACTTCGGGAGCTAAGATGGGTCAGTCATCTGGCTGCTGGCAGAGGCATTACCGTGATGCCCCCTCCTCAGAGGGAGGGCCTGTTTCAACATTGTCTGCTGCCAGTCCCAGTTCAGGGAAAAGAGTTCTTTCCTCTGACCTTTAATAATCCTGGATCCTTTTATATTTGCCAGGTTCTTGCACGGCACCAAGAGGCTGCAGAACTGTGAAAACAACTCACCCTCAATGTAGACTCCTCACCCCACCCCCAGCCGTTGTTCTGATCACTCTAGCTTATGGTGTACGTGGGAAGTGGGAGAGTGGGAAAGCATCGTATTTCAGTATTATTGGTTTGGTTCCTTTTATGTTCTATACACTTCACATTCTGTATCCCAAAGTATTTCTAATAGGAATAAAGGACTTTTGTTGAAGCTCTGATACGCTTATCCTTTTCACATTTCACTGTTCCTCAGCACATCACCTGCTTTCCATTCCCGTACACCACTCAGCCCTAAATATGTTGGGCCCTTTTCTGCTTTTATGTGCATTTTTATTATTCAAGTATTCTATAAAAATGAGAAGGGGGCTTCTTTTCAAGGTCTGGCTGGCCCCAGCTGCCGCCCTCTGAGGTGTCTGTGCATGCTTGTGGTATGTCTGCAAGCTTGTAAGAGGTCACTCTGGTGCTGGGCATGCTGGGACCTGAGGCACACTCAAATGTTCTGACCACGTATCAGGATATCATGTGAAATGTTGACGTTACTTTGCCTGAATGTATGTTTAATGACACCTTTCATCTGCATGTCCTTGGTGCCTTTTCTAGGTTTTTCACTTACTGCTCCAAACAGCTTCACAAGGTAGATGGCAGGCAACCTTCCCCACTGCGCCCCAAACCCGCAGTGTTCAGATGAGACAGCTGGGAGTCAGAAAGGGCAGTTTGTCAAGGCTCAGAGTGTTGTAGTAGCAGAACTTTCCCTAGGAGGAAGGGAAGGCCATGTGGAGTTTGGTAAAACAGTAGACCTGAGAAGATAGAAGCAAGAGGTAAAAAGGATGGGTGACAAAGAAGCAACGAGTACAGGACAGCTCTTCACCACAGTTCTGTCAGTGACCTGAAGCAGAGTGATAGGCATGTGTCAGAAGGGCCAGTAGGTGAAGACAAACATTGTCGGGTTTTGTTTTCAGAAGAGGGAGATGTGCTGTGGGAATCGGACTGATGGTCTCTGGGCCAGGTGCCGGAGCTGGACTGTTGGGAACCTGGAAAGACAGCACAGATGGAGGAGGGAGTGTGGGAGGGAGGGAGGGATGGATCACTGGCTGGGCTGGGGACAGGGGGTAGGAAAGCCATGGGGTAAACAGATAGTCAAAAGGAAAAGTTATTTTTTTATGAAAGAAAATATTTCGTGGTGATTTTGAGTTAGCTAAGGAGGGGAGGCTTTCTTTCTCAGCTTGTCCCTAGAAAACCAGTTAGTCTTTGTTTTCCTTCATTACAGTGCCCCACAGCAGGGGACCAGATACTTTCTTTTAGATCAGCAAACCTACAAGGAAACAATTAAGAACCCCAACATAAGAGAAATCCATTTATAACTAAGGTTAAAGGAACAGATAAATAGAGAACACTCAACTTATGCAGCTTTAAAAATTAAATATAGGATTATACCATTTTGTTCCTTTCTGAATAACCAGTAATAGAAAAGACCAGACAATAAGAAAAGGGGAAAGCAAAAACGCTGGTAAGAGTGGGAAGGTGAAAGCCAGGCCACCACTGCTGGCTTAAACCAAGGTCTCCACAAACAGCCGGCTCAAGTCAGCTGCCCCACACCAAAGCAGCTGCATCAGAGATCACAAAACCTTATCTCTTCTGTCACCTGCCAGCTGGCCAAAGTCCATTGTCCACACTACATAGAACTGGCTTAGAGAACCTTCCCAGCCACCCAACACTAACCAAACCCTCAGTGGTCCATAGGCCTTTCAAAAAGTATGCCAGATATTAGGCAGATGCACCCTTGCAAGGGGGAGGATCTGTCATTTATGTCAGACCTAAAGGGTATGTATCTTCAAAAGGACTAGAGGTCTTGTTCTAGTCTTTGTTAGGCCACAGCCAGCACTGGCACAGTTCACAGCTGCTGGGGAGTAAACCCCACATCTGAGAACACGCCCTCGGTGGAGCCCTGTGGTAAGGAGCCTTCATCTCGCTTTTGGAGTACACTCATACTTGGATGCAAGGAACAGGAAACAGACGTGACAGTGCATTGTGTATACTGAATGAATTTAGGTCTTGCCTATGGTTTGATGACTTTCACCTCTTAAGTAAAAACCTTCAGTTTTAAATAAAAGCCTCCAAGGATGATGAGGTTCTTGTTCATTGCATTATCTGTAAATTTCAGACTAGATGAATATATTTAATTGTCAAGATTTTTATTCTTACCCCAAAGAAATGGGTACAAGGCTACCAAGTGATGTTAGGTTGTTTGGGTTGAAGCTGTAAGCATGAATGTTTCTTCCAAATCCCAATTTAAAAAGTGAGTTTTCTAGATCTCCTACTTTTTAAAATCAAAACTTCATTTTATAACAGGTGTATATAACTGCTTATAAGTTATATATAAATTGTACATTAACAAAGTTTAAAAGGCATACCATGGTTCAATTTGATATCTTTCTCAAAATTTATTCTGGCTTATCCGAACACTCTGATTATAGCGCTTCCAAAGGTGCCCAGAACATCTGTCCTGCACCTGCCCCTGCCCCTGCTTGGCCAGGACTCTGGGGCTTCCGTGTGGCCTCATTTCAGGTTCTCAGAGCTACCATGGAGAGGTACTTGAGCTTGAGAAATGATGTCAACAGCTCCTTCACAATCTTTTCTCCTTTCCAAAGGACACAGGCATCTTTTTCAAGAATGCAAAACCGTCCATGATTTATTTCCAGTCACAAGGATGTGACTTTCTGCTTTCTGGAATAAGAGAGAAAATCACCCATCCTCTCTCTCCCTTCAACATTTCAGCTGGAAACTGCTACTAAATGTTATCTGATCCTTAAGCACAGAGCATCCCTAAAAATATTTCCAACCACCCAATGTTTATAACTTTACAAACATTTAACCTGGGTTGCTTAGAAGTCTTTTTAAATAATATTTTAAATGACATTTAAACAGAGGTCCATGAAACTAATTATATAGAGAACTCTTCATTTTAACTTCTGGTTAATATTTTCTTGAAATTCTATTTCTACTTTAGATATTATTGAAAACAACTGATTTATAACGTATAATTCATTATCTTCATTGTTAATAAATTTCCTACTTTTCCTCAAATCTTTTTTGGAATTTGGTGGAGTAAAAAACACCAAACAGCCAAATACTACGTATCAGTACTCATTATACAGTGCTATCAACATACAAGATTGGATTCAGGAGATTTTCTGCAGCTCAATTTTAATACATCCCCAATATTTGTCTCTTGGTACCAAACAGACTAACTAAAAATTCCATTTCTTTACATTTTGGCCTAGGAGATTTTTAGTATATAATTTGTGATATAATTCTCCATTTTTTTTTATAGGCATGTTTTCCACAAATCCTGCGTGGATCCCTGGCTTAGTGAACATTGTACCTGTCCTATGTGCAAACTTAATATTTTGAAGGCCCTGGGAATTGTGGTATGTTTCCTATTTTGTTAATACATTTGTGTAGTGTTATCTCTAAGCATAACATAACATAGCACAAGTGGATGGTTAAAAGTCTCACAAGAAAGCACTGGCTTTCTCTGCCAGATAATCCTGTTAGTCCAACACTGCCTTTTTTCCCACATTACTTAAAGTCCAGCCCACCTCAGGGAACTTCTGGAAGAGCAGATAAAGAACTGTGCTAGTCCACTTTACAGCCTGCTTCTGTTGGGTGGTGGATGTGTGATGAAGAACTGAGGTAGAGAGAAGGACGTGGTTTTCCTCTATTCCAATATTTTTTTTTTTAAGGAATAGAATGTAGACTTTTAACTCTGGTCCAATAGTAATTTTTTCTGCATTCAGCATGGTATAAAACTATGTCATCACTTATGTTCCTTCCTCTTAAATTTGGCTTTGCTCTCCTGGGCGTTGGTAATTGCAGTCAGTGAAGGTGGGCAGTGCCAGCCCTGGGCAGACCTTTGACAGCTGGGCAGGGGTTTTGGTTGGGTGCCGGCCACATAGGGCACTTCAGCCCTGGCCAGGAGAGTCAGCACTGATTAACTGAGGACCTTGGAGACTTCCTGCAGTTCCTTCCTTAAGAGAAGTGTATGTCCAGGATTATTGCTTTTTAGAGGAAAGTGAAATACTTTCTGGTCTCATAAAAGAGTGAATGAATAATCTCCATATAGAGAGGAAAGTTTATTTTGACCCAACAGATGAATTCCTTGTTTTAGCTTTACAGATCTAAGTAGTCCTATTTGAAATATGTTATCAGATGACAGTTTAGATGTAATCTAGTTAGGTAGTGATGCCCCATTTATCCTCCATCTCCAGAGATCACATCAGTGATGTTGTAGTTTCTTCACCTCTTCACCACTGATACTGGCCTAGGTAATTCCTTCTGGTGAGGGCCGTCCTTGGGACTGTCTAGCAGCATCCCTGGCCTTTCATATCCACTTTTTAGTTGGTAGGCTTTGACCCCACAGCAGCTCTGTACTACACTCTTCTCCAGCATTAGATGCTTAGGTTTTTTTTGTTGTTGTGCTGGGTCTTAGTTGTGACAGGCGGGCTCCTTAGTTGTGGCATGCGAACTCTTAGTTGCGACATGCATGTGGGATCTAGTTCCCTGACCAGGAATCGAACCCAGGCCCCCTGCATTGGGAGCGCAGAGTCTTAACCACGGTGCCCCCAGGGAAGTCCCAATGCTTAGGTTTTGAAACATAGTTTTCTTAGAGTTCAAAAGTCTTTTCAATGTTGATCTGCTCTTGGTTGTATGCTTTACTTATGTTTAAAGATAGAAGATATTTAAAAACTGACTAGCAGATAGATGGGGGTATTACAGAGAAGTTAATAGGGTGAAAGGATATTTTATGTTACCTGTATTAACATACGAGCCAGTGATACACTGCACTGTTTGTCAGCTTTATAATAATGAATCCCTCTGCCTGTGAGCCATGTCCACAAAAGGTTGTCACTTTATAAAGATGAAGTGTTCAATTTTCTCAGTTCTGCAATGGATTTTGGCTTTCCTTAGTACCATTTTGGGGAAGAAATCATCTGTTTCTTTTAAATAAAAATTCTTGGAATTAGAGTGGAAGGTGTAGATGGGGAGAGTAATGAGAGGAAATCATCTGGAAAAAACTTGGTAAAGTCTTTGCAACAGGATGTCAAACATTTAGAATTGTATAAAACGATTTGTTAATCTTACAAGTACTTTTAATCTGGAAATATTTTGCAGCCAAATTTGCCATGTACTGATAACGTAGCATTTGATATGGAAAGACTCACCAGAACCCAAGCAGTTAACCGAAGATCAGCCCTAGGTGACCTCGCCAGTGACAACTCCCTTGGCCTCGAGCCACTTCGAACTTCGGGGATCTCGCCTCTTCCTCAGGATGGGGATCTCACTCCTAGAACAGGAGAGATCAACATCGCAGTAACAAGTAAGTGGGCCCTGTGCCCAGGGCACAGGACGGATTTGCTGCTGGTATTTGACGTGTGGTGGAGAGTTGAGGCAATCACCAGGGACAATGACTTAGTTTGTAACTGAGAAAGTAATGGTTACTTTTGTTAAAACAGATATTTGGAATAACAAAACTTCCTTTATAGTAAGAAGCTTGTGTACTTGTGTGTAGTTAATAGGAATAGTTGCCATTTGATGACTAGTTGATCAGAGGTTTGTCTTAATAGCTGTTTATAAGCCTGATTTGAAACGATTGCATTGCAGACAGGGATGTAAGGTAGGACGTCAGCAGCATCTCAGGTGTGTCGTGTAACTGTGAGCACCAGTGGTCTCTAGTACCTAGGCTGCAGACAACCTAGTAAAAAACTAATCCAGAATTTGAACCTAAAAATTCACAACTTTAGGAACAGTTGAGATGGCCAGCTGCTGCTCACTTTATTTTACACTTTTATGAAATTTGGTGTCTTAGCACTTACCTCTTTGGTATAATTGTACAAGAAGTGTGAGAAGACCCAAAAGGTAATCTACTTTTTAAATATGCTCTGGGCTAATTATGAACGTCATGATTGTTGAACTGTTGACGAGAAGAAAAAAAAATGCTCTGAGTGTTTTGATGGCCTTGCCAAAGTATGAGTGGGCTGGCAGGCGTGCGAGTGGGCCTCGTGGACATTCACCCCGTAACAAGCCAGCTGTTTTCAATCCATTCTTTATGTGTTATTTTCATCTAACAACCTTTCAACCCATCTTCCTCGTCATCACTCTGGTGCTGCCTTTTTCAGTATATGCTGTTGCTTACCTGTATCTTCGAGCCCTAACCCTAATGGGACTCCTCTCAACTCTGGGAGTCAGTAAAATGGATAAAGCTGTTAAAAAGAGTTTTCCCTTAAATAGTAAGACTTGTGTGGTCTATTCAATTGAAGTATACGTGATCTTAACTAACCAAAAATTATTGTTAGAAAATGATTTCCCAAGTTTTATTTTCTCATTTTCTAAACTCAAGGAGACTTCATTCAGTTATAAAATAAGTAAAACTATTCTTTGAGACAATTTGACTGATTTCTTACCATTTACCAATGGTTTGTTTTAACAGCATTTCATGTTGTCCTGCTTTGACATTTAGGTTTTATGGGCTAGATTTTTAAAAATTGATCTAACAATAATAAAGGAGACAAAGGTTGTCTGTTTACTAATGAGTTTTTGGTAGGTCCTTCATTGATCGACATTTATTGAGCACCTACTACTACATAAAGTACTGATCCCATTATATTTTATATAGAAATATCCTTTCAAAATCTTATGTTTTGATGATAAAAATATTACTTCATGTATCAAATTAATCACCTTTAGCAGAATTTGTACATGTTAATAAATGAAACCCATGTGGTTAAATTAGACCAAAGCTACCTCTACTTTAACATCAAAGCTCTGTAGTGCCATAGTAACCACAGTGCATTCAACCAGCATCCACTGTTTGCAAGGCACTGTGCTAACTACACACTGAGGAGAACAGAGGTGACCGAGATCCCAGCTGCAGTAGGTTGGTGCTAAAATACCTCTGGGCCCATCGGGTATTATTACGACAGTGTTTACTTCTTTTTGGTTACTAATTTTTATAACTGAAATGCCATGCATGTATGGATGCTATATTCAAAATTGGAAACACAGACATAATTGAAGTTCTGAAAGTTAGTCTGCTTATCATGTATAAAAGTCTAAGAAGAAAAAAATAAAGAATGCTATGTTAAGCTTCTTGAAATTGATTATCAGCCATCTCTTATTTTTTTTTAAACGCCAGTATATATTTTTTCTAACTTAAAATATATGTGGGTAAAAATGGTGGATTTTGCATGGGTTCTTAAATGTTTATTTTGACTTAAATAAAAACCTTGTAAATTCACTCTATTGATGAGGAATTTGTATTCCAAGAAGCAGTGGCTGCACTGTTATCTAAAATGAAAGAGTTTGCTGTGCATTTTAATAATGTAAACCAAGGTGGGCAGAGAAATGCGCATAGAACAACTCAGCATCCTGGAATCCTGAAGAACAGTTCTTCTTAACCTTTTGAAGATCACAACCTTTAAAATTCAGTGAAAGTATAATAACCTTTTTCTAGAAAAATTCCTAGGCACACACAGTTTTGCATAGATGTAGGATTCATGAAAACCAGATTAAGAAACGCCCGTGTTATACAAAGCTTTCGCATATAAACATTTGGCATTCCAAGTATAAATTTCTTCTCTGCATTATTGCAGATGTATAGGTAACTTTACTGTGTAACACTTTGTTAAACCAGCCCTAGTTTGTTTATATTTTAGGAAATATAGTTAAGACTTTTTAGGAAGTCAGATTGGTTCTCAGGTTATTTTTGTGGTTCTCAGTAAGTACAGTTTTTGGAATGTTACCTTGATGATACAGAGTTTGAAAACTTAAGGGAAAATATTAACCTATTTCCTGGATCTAGAGAGAAACTAGATAAAAACCTTTAGAGTTCTGTGTACCAGAGGTTTTCAACTCTTTGATGAGCCAAGAGTTGGAATAACCTACCCTTTCTACTTCTGTTTAATAAAGCCAGAACAGCCAGTGCCGCTTCCCAGCAGTGGGGTTGTGAAGGGTAGTTCTCTTCTTTGCAGGAGACACCAATAAGATGTCCTTTTTAAATAAAGACTATAAGTAAACCCACTCATAAGCAAAAAGAATATAGATGTGAATGCCATGGAAGGCCAGCCCACAGACTGCTTGGAGTACCCACGAGATCTTTGGGAACCACTGCTCCATATTTCTAAGCCTTTCTTTAAGAACGAGGGACACAGCCATGCAGAAGTGACAAAATGAAGAAAGAAAGGTTATAAGTATGGCTAGTCCACTTTACTGTCATTTAAATTAACAATATTTAAAACCTATGTCCATGTGCGATTTTATATACATCTTTTTACTACATACTTTTTGGTGGCCACACTTCTCACAAACCTCAGGACTTTTAACTGGAAGAAATGTTTGGGCCATGCTTTCCTTTCTCCCTTGCAGCTTTCACCACTACTTCCACTAACCTTCTCCACTTAGTAGCTCTCTGGCAAACCTCCTCCTGCTTCACTTCCTTGGGCCAGTCTTGGCTTACACCTCCGTTGACGTCTGCTTCGTTGCATTTGAGGGAAATGTTGACATCGATTTGACATAAGCCTTCTCCCCAGAGTGATTTCCTCCCTTTCCTTTGTCAACAGAAGAATGGTTTATTATTGCCAGTTTTGGCCTCCTCAGTGCTCTCACACTCTGCTACATGATCATCAGAGCCACAGCTAGCTTGAATGCTAATGAGTAAGTAACCAATTGTTTCTTGGATTGCATGTGCCAGATGATCCCAAGAAAATATGTAATTTTCATAAAGATCATGAGAATTGCCTTCTACCAATTTCATACTGATCCTGATGGGATCATACCTAGGAAAATAGTTTATTTCATGAACAGTAACACTGACTGGGAGTTCACCTTGCTCAGCAACAACTGCTCACTTTAGAAAAGATCTCAGGGCTTTCATTAGCCACAAGCTTAGAATAAATCAACAATGGAACAAATGCCAAGGGAACCAATACAGTCGTAGTATGTGGAGAATGCCCGTGTCCTAATCATAGACAGGATTAGCCCCACTTCGCTGTGTGCTTATCAGACTTTACCTGGAGTCTTATCTACTTAGCTTTTGGTGGAGTACTGGCACCCTGGCCTATGGTCAAAGGAACATGGATGTTTAACCTGCAAGAAAGAAGCAGTCAGAAAGACCTGTGACTTCCAAATATTAGAAAGACTGTCAGGAGAAAAAGAAAATAAGCATAAACTATATTTCCATAGGACAAAATGAGGACCAAAGGGTAGGTTACAGGAAGGCAAAATTTCACCTTGGTAAAAAGAAGAACATCTGTCAGCAAGGCTATTTACCAGTGAGATGGTTTGCCGTGGGGGTAGGGAGTGCTCAGGACTAAGAATGCAGGCGGAAGGAAGCTGGGTGTTACTTGTCAAGGCTGTTGTCGGTAAAACGTTTTTCAGAGGATGGAAAATTGGGCTGGGTAACAGTTGAGGTCCATTTTGATCCAATGGTTTTCCAAGAGTAGCTTTCCATGGGGGTAAGATAAAGAAAAGGTTTTATTGGCTTTATTTATTTTGCTTTAAATTTTTGGCATTTACTGTAGGATATTATTCAGTCCTTTCTTTTAAGGAGTATTCATGAAAACTAATTCAAGATGAAAGCATCCCTGGGACACTGCCCAAATTTGAACCCGAATTGGTAGAATTCCTGTGCTCTCTATATTCAGTTATGTCCTGGCATTTTAATTGATTGATAACAACCAACCAAGCTAATTTAATTGATTTAATTAAATACTCATAGTCCAACTGTAGAAACAATGGGCAAGTAACCTCCACTTCCAATGACATGATTTTATTACCTCTAACCTGATCTTTTGGCTAGATACTTGTAAGAAGTACCCTTTGGCATCCTTGACATATTATATATTGGGAGGATGTCATGTCAGTTGGCATTCTTCAACCTGCAGATAAGTAGCCTCAGCCTCATCCAGCAGGTCAACAGCTAGCTGCTTCTGCTGGGCCCACCTGATGCAGTTTTACTTCAACATAGCACAATGTTAATTGCCCAGATTCTGGAGTCAGGCATACCTGGACTTGACTCCCTGCTCCTCCATATTTTTCTTGTGAGACCTAGGCAGTTATATTTATCTGAAGCTTATTTTAGTCATCCATAAAACAAGAAGTTAGGAGTACATAATAGGGTTGTTGTGAGAATTAGCATATAAAGTGCTTAGCACAGTGCCTCGTACATAATAAGTGCTCAATAAATGTTAGCCAAAACAATTCCTCTGCAATTCTTTCAGAGTTCTATGAATAAGATGGCCATCTGCCTTTATCCTTTGGCAAATGAATTTAATTTTCTTCCATGAAGTAGAATACTGAATCATAAGAGCTCGTGAGTACCTGTCATGCAAACCTCAGTTTGGAGAGAAATATTTATTTCACCTGCAGTCACCTCTTTTGCTTACTCCCATACCAACCCATCAAACTAGATGATAATGTAAGCCCACTTCTTTAAAATTTCACAAAAGAGTGAAAATAAATCACAGCAAGTAGCTGCACACACTGGGCACTTTTAGAGAATTATTAAGTAATTTAGTAGTCACCTTACTGCCACTCAGAATCAGCCAGGTGCTCAGTCCATGTATCAGATATTTTAGAGAATGCTCAATAGACATGTTACCTATTGTAAGTTTGAGTTCCGCTCATAAATGCCTGCATGACTCAGAATCTAAGTCATAGATCTTAGATCCATGTCTTAGTCCATCCCTTCTCCCATTAGCCTTTGTAGAGGGTTGATACTGCAATTGTTCATTTGACTATTATTTCTGTGCCTTCAGTCAAAACCACTCTGAAGGACAATTTCCATGATTCCATTTAGAGAGAGAAATTGAGAGAGAGAGATGGAGGGGGAGAGAGAGAGAGAGAGAGTGTGTGTGTGTGTGTGTGTGTGTGTATACACACACATATGGATGCATGAAAGGATGGTCACCAAAATATTAATGGTGATTATCTTAATTTAGTACAATTTTGGGTGATGTTTTGCTCTCCTGTTGTGCTTTTATGTGCTGATTTTTTTTGTAACTGTAATTACTTAATTTTTTTAAAGACCCTTTTAATTGTAGGGGATAAAAAAAATAATAGCCAGGAACTCCCTGGTGGTCCAATGGTTAGCACTCTGCACTTCCACTGCCAGGGTCTTGGGTTCGATCCTTGGTCTGGGAACTAAGATCCCACAAGCCGTGCAGTGCAGCCAAAAAAAAAAAAAAAAAAGATAGCCACTCTTACTCAATGTCTCTTTCCCAAAAATGTTGATGAAAAATTCCTGTGTGGTTTAATTCCGGAGAAAAGTTTATTTTAGCAGATAAATTTATAATTATTCTTCATTAATGAAGTCTTTGAAACCTATCTTACCTTTTCACTTTCACCAAAAAATTACAATCAAAGTGAGATTGCCTTTTCAATTTAATTGCTCTGTTTCAATTTTCTGGGTAACCTCATCCATTTGCAAGATAGTCTTCTGTATAAATAGATTCTATCTTTTCACATTTTAATGATTTGTCTGGAAATTATTAGTAAATTCCACCTTATGCTTTCTACCTACTGTTATAGTTTACTTTTCTGACAGTGTTACACTGATTGTATTGTGATGTCAATAAGACCTTGACCCAGTCTAGTCACTGGTGAAACCCTGTGGGCAAGATGAAACAGTACTGGCCATATATAAAGGCAGGGCTGCGGAACCCAGGCAGGTCCAGGCCTCCATGGGTTGCTGCTCCACTAGGGGTGAAAGCACTCCACCTCCCTCACTACGCTCTGCGTGTTCACTCAGGGCCTAACTCAGATATCAATGAAAAGTCCATGTATCTGGGGTCACCCCCTTCTATCGTGATGAAATGCTATTTATGTAAGTACTCAACCATGACTACAAATAAATCTACTGAATTTTGAGACTTTGCAAATTTAAACAGGATAGTAGTCAAAGAGGCAAATAAATGTAAGTTAAATATATTTATACATATTAGCTTCCCTAACACTTGTTGTACCTAAGTAAGCAACATTATTGAACTTCAGTTCCCAAAGGAGGTTTTCTGCTCTACTTCATTATTCAAGTAAACCTTGTTAAATCCCAACATTTACCAGCTTACATTTATATAAATCCATTTTTCCCTCAACATAAAAAAGTAAATATTTATTTGAAAAATATTTTTTTTTATTTGAGGAACAAGTTATAAGATATGTGGATGTTGTAGGAGAGATTTTGAGTCAAATGGGAGGTTCAGCTAGGTATTCTCTACAGCCTTTTTTTAGTTCCTGGATTCTGATGCATAGAAATCATGTTCTGAGATTTGCAGAGGATTGTAGCCCAGGCATTCAAGATTCAGAACAGTCGCAGGAGGAGGAAACGAATCTGATGTGGTTAACTTGATGAAATAACTGGAACAAATATGAAATCCTGTAGCATAACTGAAGACCAAGAAGCCCTAGCTCTGCGGCAGGTCATTGGGCTTCAGTTGTCCACACCAGTGTTCCCCTTGAGCTGTCCTCCTCTGAGGTTAGTGGTAGAAATTTTTAAGCCAGGTCAAAGGAACTGATGTTTCTATTTTACTCTCTACTCAATATTTCTGAATTGTTTTGCTCGGACTCTTTAAGAGGAACGTTGACATATTTCAGTATGAAAGAGTCTGAAAACGTAATCATTTCTATCTTAGGGATGCTTACCTTAGAGGAGACTGGGGTGATGTAAGAGGTGTCCCCAGGTATTTGGAGGACCACCAAAGATGAGAACAGTTACTGTTTATTGTATGCCTACCAAGAAATTACTCTTGTTTTGGGCTCTGTTACTACCCACATTGCCCCATTTAATACTCATAATGGTCCTGTGGTGACTAGCCAGTGCATACAGAGGGTGATACTTACTGTGTAGCTCTGGAGATATCTACAGGGAGGTAGATTTCCATTTCATGTAAGAAAGAACTTCCTGCCAGTCAGAATTGTCCATCCCTGACATGGGCTGTGTTGAAAGCTAATGAGCTTGCTGGGACCTGCGTATTCAGACAGAAGTTACAAGGCTGAGCTGTTTGGAGGCAGATCCTGAGTCAGGTAGAAGTTCTAAGACTCCTTCTAGTTCTCAGAGTTCCTCTTAAATTGTCTGTCCTAAATGGTCCCTTCCTAGGAGAGATCAGAGCCCAAGGAGAGGGGTAGGGGTCTCTGCTGGCTGCCTCTTTTAGAACCTTCAGGGTCAAAAGCAATGTTTTGTTTGTTTGTTTTAACTTATTTATTTTTGGCTGAGTTGGGTCTTTGTTGCTGCGCGCCAGCTTTCTCTAGTTGTGGTGAGTGGGGGCTACTCTTCGTTGCGGTGTGCAGGCTTCTCACTGCAGTGGCTTCTCTTGTTGTGGAGCACAGGCTCTAGGTGCGTGGGCTTCAGTAGTTGTGGCTCGCAGGCTCTAGAGTGCATGCATGCTCAGCAGTTGTAGCACTCAGGCTTAGTTGCTCCACTGCATGTGGAATCTTCCCAGACCAGGGCTCGAACCCATGTCCCCTGCATTGGCAGGTGGATTCTTAACCACTGTGCCACCAGGGAAGTCCAAAAGCAATGTTTTTAAAACTCTTTTTTTAACCATCTCCTACTGTAAGAAATACATTTTATATTTTGACTGTGCTTCCGCATGTATAACTGAAACAGAAGTTTCACAGACATTTTCCTTACTACATCAGTATTCTCTGATCTATTCTTCTCTGTGCTTTTTTGTTGTGTTGTTGTTAATGTTGGTCATGAACTCCTGCATTGATTTTATGATCCATTAATAGGTTACAGCCTGCAGTTTGAGAAACACTGATCTAAAGATTTTTGAATTTTTAGTTTTCAACCTAAAAACTTCTGCTCACACTAGCACACATCTCTGATTATTTTCCTGAGACAGCCTTTTTTGTAGCAATACCAGCAAAGATTTGCCCCCAGTTTGATCATGAATACTCTTCTTTGTCTTAGTATTTAGTTCTTTTAGCCACTCTGAGCCTGAGATATATACACAGAGGAGTACCCTGAGGCCCAGAGGGGCTGAGTGACCCGCAAGAAATGCCATAGGAAGAAGGGCATGGAATTCAAGCCCAGTATTTCTGGTTCCAACTCTTTCCTTTACACTGCTTGTCTTTGACTACTCCAGAGAGCCATTTAAGGGCTCCAAATAATGCGGATGAAAAAGATAAATTTTGTTTTCTAAAAACATGGTGACAAAGAGAAGATTACAGCAGCAGAAGCCTTGACTGGACTTCTGTCTTTAACAGTGGTCAATCTTTCATTTTTCAGAAGTGCCTTTAATGTTTGGCTGCATAGTTGTTTATAATTTCTTAGGCAGAAAAAAAAAAGTAAGTTTAAAAATCTTTATTTGCCCATTAAAAGTCCTATATCCAGTTTTTCAGAGGAAATGTTATAAAAACAATGTGTTGTCTTAAATATGACCTACAATAAACAAGTGTAGAGCCCTGTTTGCAGTTTCTGTGAATGGCCTTCATACCCAGCCTTTCATTCATTAGGCACCATCTCCCCAGTGTTTGAGGCACCAGGCCTTGCCCTGCAGGAGCCCTGGGGAAAGGGAAGGGGGCTGCACTGCTCAGTGCTCTGCACTGCGGTGTTGGTTGAAGTGACGGAAGAGCCAGGGAGTGCCTGCAGACCCAGCACAAGATGACAGGAGTATCACACAGACACAGGGGAACTGCTGCTTTTGCCCTGAGGGAGTTGAAAAAGGCTTCCTGGAGGGAGTGACTTAGAAATCAGGCCAGGCATAATTAAAGCACAAGGTGAGAAAAAGCAGAGCAGGTTCAGGGAGTTGTGTGGTTTGACGTGTCTGCTGTAGGTGGTGGCGACAGTATGCAGACTACAGAATTTGGACTGTTTTTTTGTAACTAGCAGGTGATATCTAAGGCTTTTCAGCAAAAAGAAAATTACTGATGGCTGAGAAGTTGCTTTCATGGTAGAGACTGGAAGCAAGAAGGTAGGTTAGGTGAAAATACAGAGCTGAAGGAGAAAGTCAGGATGATGGGGAGGAGATGCTGGAGAGTTGTATGTTGACCAAAGATTAAGAGGTTTGAAGTATGGGTCTGGAATTCTGCCGGGAAAAAAGAGAGCAGAATTGAAGATATGATGTGGGAACCATAGAAATGAACCAGATTCTATAAGGGTTCAGGAACTAGGGCAGTCCCACAGTGCCAGGCTGCAGAGGGGGCAGCATTAGCCTGAGGGTAATGCAGGAAACTTCCAAAGATGTCAGGTACCTTCAGGCACCTGATTTAGGGACACACACACACACACACACACACACACACACACACGCACGCACGTAAAATCTGGGGAATTCCTGTAAGAAAGCCTTACATCCCTGGGAGTCTGTACTCCTCAAATCTTACTTCAAAATAAATAATGACATATTTGTTTGAGGTATAAAGCAGGAGCATATTATAAAGACAGCAGCTACAGATTTCAGGGCACTCAGCACTTAGAATATGTGTTCAAACCAGGAAAAGTTGTAAATTGTACGACAGTTGTCCCTGCATTTTTAAACAAAATGCTGTTAACCTGTACTTTTCCCTGCCTTCCTTTTGGAAGTACTAACACACTTTTAAGTGACTGAGCCACTTGACCTGAGATCTATAGCTGCTGAGTTCAGGAAAATGCCAGTGACTTACTGGCTTTACCAAATTGGTCTGGGAAATACTTGGGGACAACCCCAGGCCACCATTCAGTTAGGATTACTTTCTCTGTTATTTTAAAACATTGACAACTACCCGTTAACTAATTCTTGACCTCTCTTTTTTCCTTTTATTCCATAGGGTAGAATGGTTTTGAAGAAGGAAAAGAATGCTTTCTGACTGATTGCCTTGAAGGAAAAAAGAACCTATTTTTGTGCATCATTTACCAATCATGCCACACAAGCATTTATTTTTAGTACATTTTATTTTTTCATAAAATTGCTAATGCCAAAGCTTTGTATTAAAATAAATAAATAATAAAATTAAAAGACTGTGTTGTTGCGTGTTATTCACCCACTTGTGTTTGGAAGGCTGATTTGGAGATCACATACCCAAAGTTCATTTGTGTGTGTTTCAGAGACAGAACGTGCTCATATTCCCCAGGGGAGGAACAGTGATGCTGTTTCTTTTGGTCTTTTCACATTGGCTCCTGTTGTGCCCAGGTAGGACCCAAGTGTGGGGACATCCTGTGTGGTGATGCTCCCTCGGGCCCTGAACTGAGTTGCTCCATTTTGTTTTCTTCAAGGTCGCCATTCACTCTCTGATAATTTCTTGTTCCTTTGTCGGTGGTTGATCTGACTCCTCTAGAATGTCAGCTCCACAGCCACAGGGACATTTAACTGTGTCACTTGCCACTGTATCTCTGGTACCTAGTAGAGTGCTTTGCACATAGTAAGTGCTCAATAAATATTTGGTGGGATGAAAGCATGAGTGTACGAAAAATTTTCCAAAATACATAACTGATTAGTAATAAATTATATCTGTCCGAGATTTTTTTTTATGTAGTTTGTACTGTATTCTTTTAAAAACAGTGAATTCTGAAGTTGGATGAGAGCAATTTTACATGTATAAATGAAGTTTTTTTGCATTACTTGTGAGGAAGATGTTGAAATATTTTATGTTATATGAATCTTATGCTTGAAGGGATTATCAGTATGTGTAAATGTGCCCAACCTTCCACCTCAGCATACCTGAGAGTTGAGAATATTCCCACTAGTAGTAATAGGTCCACTACAGCAATCAATACTCAAATCAGTAGGGGGTTGAAGATTCTTTTCTTTTTTTTATTGAGATATTATTCACATACCATGAAATTTACCCTTTTAAAGGGTAAAGCCACTGCAGTGGTTTTTAGTATGTTCACAAGGTCGTACAACCATCACAACTATCTAATTCCAGAACGTTTTTGTCATCCCAGAAAGAAGCCTCATACCCATTAACAGTAACCTCTCACCCCTGCCAGCCCAAAAACCACTAATCTACTCTATGTGTCTATGGATTTGCCTGTTCAGGACATTTTTTTTGTTTGTTTTTTGTTTTTGAGGTATGCGGGCCTCTTACTGTTGTGGCCTCTTCCGTTGGGGACCACAGGCTCCGGACGCGCAGGCTCAGCGGCCATGGCTCACGGGCCCAGCCGCTCCGTGGCATGTGGCATCTTCCCGGACCGCGGCACGAATCTGCGTCCCCTGCATCAGCAGGCGGACTCTCAACCAGTGCGCCACCAGGGAAGCCCTGTCCAGGACATTTTGTATAAATAGAATCATACAATATGTGGCCTTTTGTGTTTGGCTTCTTTCACTTAGTATACTGTTTTCAAAATTCATCCAGTTGTAGCATGTATCAGTACTTTGTTCTTTTTTGTAGCTGAATAATATTCCATTGTATGGATATATGCTGCATTTTTTTCATCCATCCATTGATGGACATTTGGGTCGTTTCCACATTTTGGCTTTTATGAATAATGCTTCTATGAACATTTGTATACAAATTTTTGTGTGAACATATCTTTTTAATTCTCTTGGGTATATCCCTATGAGTAGAATTGCTGGGGTATATGTTAACTCTAAGTTTAACTTGTTGAAAAACTACCAAACTGTTTGCCAAGCATCTGTACAATTTCACATTCCTACCAGCAATGTACAAGGGTTCCAGTTTCTCTACATCCTCACCAGTGTGTATTATTTTCCTTTTTCTAAAAACTTACAGCCATGTCTAGTGGGTGTGAAGTGGCACCTCACTGTAGTTTTGACTTGCATTTTCCTAGTGACTAATGACGTTTCACATCTTTTCATGTGCTTGCTGGCTACTTGAATATCTTCTTTGGAGAAATGTCTATTTAAGTCCTTCGCCCATTTTTAATTGGATTATTTGTCTTTTTGTTACTGAGTTGTAAGAGTTCTTTATACATTCCAGATACTAGGCCCTTATCAAATATATGATTTGCGAATATTTTCTCCTATAAGTTCTCTATTCACCTTCTTGATAGAATCTTTTGAAGTAAAAGTTTTTTTGTTTTGGGGTTTTTTGGGGGGGGAGTCCAATTTGTCTATCTTTTCTTTGGTTTGTGTTTTAGGAGTCATATCTAAGAAACCATTGCCTAATTCAAGGTCACAAAAACTTTCAAGAGTTTTATAGTTTTAGCTCTTATATTTAGTTCTCTCATCCATTTTGAGTTAATATATGTATATGATGTGAGGTAGAGATCCAACTTCATTTTTTTTTTTTTTGCATGTTGGATATTTATTTGTCTCAGTACCATTTGTTAAAGAGATTATTCTCTCTTCCCCAGATGAATGGTCTTGGCACTCTTGTCAAAAGTTAATTAGGCATAATATATGAGTTTATTTCTAGACTCTCAGTTCTATTTTATTGGTCCCTATTCTGTCCTTGTGCCAGTATCCCATGGTATTGATTACTATTACTTTGTAGTAAGTTTGAAATTGGGAAGTGTGAGTCCTCCAGTTTTTTCACAATTGTTTTGGCTATTCAAGGCCCCTTGCATTTCCATATGAATTTTAGGATCAGTTTTTAATCTCTGCAAAAAAAAGCCCCCTGGGATTTTGATAGGGATTACCTTGAATTTGCAAGTCATTTTAGGTAGTAGAGTCATCTTAACAATATTAAGTCTTCCAATCCATGAACAGGAGATGCCTTCCTATTTATTTATTTAATTTCTGCAGAAATGTGATTGATTTTTGTACATTGGTCTTTTATCCCTGCAACCTTGCTGCACTCATTTACTAGCGCTAATAGTTTTTTAGTGGATGCCTTAGAATTTTCTATATACGAGATCATGTCATCTGCAAATAGAGATAGTTTTACTTCTTCCTTTCCAGTCAGGCTGCCTTTTATTTCATTTTCTTAATTGCCCCTGGCTAGAGCCTTCATTAGTAGAATGTTGAATAGAAGTGGTACAAGCAGACATCTGTCTTGTTCCTGATCTTGAGGGAAAAGCGTTTAGTCTTATCACTGTTGAGTATGATGTTAGCTGTGGGATTTTCACTGATGTCCTTTTATCAGGTTGAAAAGTTCCCTTTTGCTTCTAGCTTGTTGAGTGTTTTTATCATAAACGAGTTTGGGTTCTGTCAAATGCTTTTTCTGTACCTGTTGAGATGATCGTGTGGTTTTTGTCTTATTTTATTAATATGATATATTATATTAATTGATTTTCATATGTTGAACCAACCTTACATTCCTGAGATAAATCCCAATTGGTCATAATAGGATTATGTTTTTCTATGTTTCAGGATTCAGTTTCCTAGTATTTTGCTGAGGATTTTTATATCTATATTCAATGAGGAATATTGGTCTGTAATTTTCTTGTGATGTCTTTCTCTGACTTGGTATTAGTGTAATGCTAGCCTCATATAATGAATTATGAAGTGTTTCCTTCTCTTCTGTTTTTTGAAAGCGTTTGAGAGGAATTGGTGTTAATTCTTAATTGGTAGAATCCACCAGTAAAGCCATCCGGTCGTGGTCTTTTCTTTGTGGGAAGTTTTTTGATTACTGAATTACTCTCTTACTTCTTATAGGCCTATTCAGGTTTTCTATTTCTAGTTAAGTCAATTTCAGTAATTTGTGTCTCTCTAGGAATTTGTCCATTTCATCTAGGTTATCACATTTGTTGGCATACAATTGTCCATAAGATTCCCTTATAATCCTTTTTGTTTCTTCAATGTCAGTAGTAATGTCCCCTTTCATTCCTGATTTTAGTAATTTGAGTTCTTTTTTGCCTGGTCAAAGATATACGCACCTAACACTTATCCATGGTTTAGCTAGTTATGCCTTGCTAAAGGTTTGTAAATTTTGATCTTTTCAAGGAACGAACTTTTGGTTTTATTGCTTTGTCTATTTTTCTATTCTCTACTTTATTAATTTTCACTCACATCTTTATTATTTTCTCCCTTCTTCTTGCTTTGGGTCTCATTTTTTTTTCTTCTTCTCTTAAGTTGGAAGATTATGTTATAGATTTCAGATCTTTCTTTTTTAATATAAGCATTTACAGCTATAAATTTCTCTGTAAGCACAATTTCACCCATCCATAATTTTCGTATGTTTTGGTTTTTATATCATTCATCTTAAGAGTACTTTCTAGTTTCTGCTATGATTTTCCTTTTGATCCATTGGTTGTTTAAATCCCACCTATTTGTGAATTTCCCAAATTTCCTTCTGTTATAGAGTTCTAACTTCTTTCCATTGTAGTTGGAGAACATACTGCGTATGATTTCAGTCATTTTACTTATACTGAGGCTTGTTTTATAACCTAACATATGGTCTATCCTGGAGAATGTTCCATGTGCAGTTGAGAAGAATATATAGATTGCTGTTGCTGGGTGGAGTGCTCTATAGGTCTAGTTGGTTAATAGTGTTATTTAAATCTTCTCTTTCCTTCTTTATCTTCTTTCTAGTGTTCTATCCATTATTGAAAGTAAAGTATTGAAGCCTCCAATGACTGTTGTTGAATTGTCTATTTCTCCCTTTGATTATGTCTGCTTTTGCTTCATGTGTTTGGAGGCTCTCTTGTTAAGTGCATATGGGGTTAAAGGATTTTCAAAAGCTGCACAGGTTATTCGTTACATCATTATTCATTGAGATTCACTGGCTCAGTGGTCCTCCTGATATTTCCAGCCAACTCTAAATGCTAGAGAGTTAAGCTCAGTGTGTTTGATCTTACCCTGTAGAATGGGTTCTGTTGCCTTGACATTCTCCTTAATACCTACAAAATGTTTTTCACTTATTAGTATTTTCATCAATTAATAGTATAGTTCCTCCCCACCTACCTTTATCCAGTGAAAATCAAATTAGTTGTTCCCTCTCCTCTAGTTCCCATTTATGATGAATTGTTATTTTCCTTCATCAACAGTCAGGAGATGTAGGACTATTTAATGGCAATGTTACTGTTTCTATTACTGTTACTTTCACCCTTTTCACATTATTTCAAGTCCTAGCAGAGAGTAAGACTAAGAAAAGTAGGTGCTGTTCGGACCAAATACAGACTTTTTACAAAAGCTAAGAAATAAAATGAGTGAATTACTAGGATAGGGCTTTCCATTAATCTTAGGGAAAATTTGCATCATCCATTGAAATTTGAACCTTCTGTTTTGTGGCTTTGAGATTGAACTGACATCGTCAAGTTTTTACATCTCAATTATTTCATGGTCTCAGTGCTCTTTAAAGTGTGGGATTTGTTCCTTAGAACCAAAGTTAGAATTAGCATCAAAATACAGTTGCTTATTTCTTCATGGGCATGGTGCTATCAACTAAGAAATCAGCTTTATGAATTGAAGCAATGTATGAAATTGAATAATTTCTTGTTTACTATTTTAAAAATTATTGAGTGATCAGAAATTAGTCTGGAACAGATGTGATATTTCAGAGTTTTTAAACCCTTCTTGGACAAACTTTTGTAATGCATGAGGCATAGGTTGTTTTGTTTTTTACACACACACATGTAGTATTATTCAAGAGTATTTTATTTCAAGGAAGCCTCAGTGTTTACAATAGACCAAAAGTTGGTAAGAATTTAGTCCAAAGAGCCTCCAACAGGAATGCAGTTTACCTGATCCTGCCTGGCAACTTCAGACCTGAAGAAATTAAATCTGACTTCTCTTTGGCCAGCTGGGTTGTAACTTTAGGCTTTTTAATAGTTGAGAAAAGATCCTGAAGGTTCCTTGACTTTTTATCTACCAAATTATTTGGTTATGCTAAATTGCTTATCAAGACAGTTTAAGAATAGAACTTAATGGCAACAGATAATACAAAGAATCCAGTTGAAATATAAACTGCCATTCTATATCTCTGCTGTGAAGCTGGGCAGGAGAAAACTTAACTATAGCTAGCAGTTCAGATCACAGGATGTGCCAGACACCATGCTGAGTGTTTTATATACATTATAATTTTCATCTTGGCAGCATCTCAGTGAGAGAAGTTATAGCTCTTCTCTTACAAATTAAGAAATTGAGGCTTAGAGAAGGTCAAGTAACTTGGCCAAAATGACTCACCTATTAAGTGGCAAAGTCAGAAATGAGACCCTGGCAGCCCAGGGTCATTGTTCCTAACTGCTGGCCACCCTTCATCCATGAGACAATTGGGCCAGTATTTGTTGGGTTGTGCACAGTTTTTTTTTGTTGTTGTTTTGCGGTACGCGGGCCTCTCACTGCTGTGGCCTCTCGCGTTGCGGAGCACAGGCTCCGGACGCGCAGGCTCAGCAGCCACGGCTCATGGGCCCAGCCGCTCAGTGGCATGCGGGATCCTCCCGGACCGGGGCAGAAGAGTCGGCAGGCGGACTCTTAACCACTGCGCCACCAGGGAAGCCCTGTGCACAGTTCTTGTACTTGAGGAATTCAGAGTCTCAGGAGAGAAACAGGAAAATAAACAGAGGGAACTGAAGGGAAAGCTTTATATATGCACACATATTATATATATATATACACACACCAATATATAGTGTATGTATTTATTTGTTTTATATATAGTGTGTGTGTATCACAGAAAAATGGACAGAGTATATATACACACACTATGTTTTTAAAGTTAATGAATAACCACAATAATAATAGCTAACCTATAGTGCTTACTATGTGATAGGCACTCTTCTAAACATTTTGCATATATTAACTCATTTAATCCTTGCAACAATCCTATTATTAACCCCATTTTACAGATGAGGAAACAAGTTTAGAGAAATCCAATAACTTGCCAAGGTTAAAGTGCTAGTGAGTAACTGCAGCTAGACTCCAGTGCATATAGCCTGGCTCCAGTGTCTGTTCTAAACCCCTTTCTGTTTTGTCTCTTAGAGAAGCTCACCAAGTGGAAGGTAGGTTACAGGGCATGCTGACCACAGGACCCATGTGTGCAAAGCATAATAGTAGGAAAGTCTGAGAAGTGTGATGGGCTTGGATTTAGGACACAAGCAGGGCTGGTGAAAAGAGTTTTTCTAGAGCTAGAGATGGCGATGCTCTGCACAGAGCATGGGCTTTCCAGTGGGGAGCCATGAAGAGGCTCATGCATTTTAGCAGGTATGAATTAGAGGCAGACTGGCTCCTGAAATTAAAATACTGGGATCACTGAAGAAAGCAGGTAGAGGTGCTGGTTTAGAACATTACAGCTTAGAAACTACCTTAAACAAGCCAGCAGGTAAGAAATGGGATGAAAACAGTTGGGTCAGTGACAAGGGGAGGATTCTAGAAACCCCTAAGTAAGGAGACATCTAGGAAGAATTCACTCAGTGCAGCAGAGCTTTATGAGTGCATTTATGCTGACTCAGAGTACAGCTCAGAGAGGAGTTTTGAAATTGTCTTGGGGAAATACTTTCTTTACTGAGGAGTCAGAAAACAGGTATAAATAACAGGAGCTAGGGTAGCAGCTAAACCTGAGTTGGACCTGAGCATAAGAAAGGGTAATGGCAAACCCAGGTGATAAAAAGATGCCCAAGATGGGTGGGCTATATTGGTGGCAACAGCCTGGCCATTCTTTGATGAGGCTTCAAAAAACTGAGAAGAAATCTAGTAAATCTTAAAATTATCCAGTTCCTTTTTCATGAAAGTTCCTTTTGAGGAAAGTGTCAGTCTTTCCTAATCAAGGGAAAAGGGGTTTTCTCACCCTGGGTGGGGAAGCTGAGGCACCATTGCCCTCTGCCTTAAGGGGGTGCCTCTTCCTGCTCAGGCTGCCCCAGAGCTCAGGGCGAAGTTCGGCACTTGGCCAGAGGTGGACCTGACCTGACCCTTCCTCTGGGAGGCTTCTTGCCTCATGACCTCCATACACACACGCTACCACACGTGACTAAAACAAGAACAGCCTACACACGTGGGCAACGAAGAATTGTTCAGAATTCAAGGCACAAATGACTTAATTTCTGTCCCAGAAAAGGGAGTTCTCCAGGATTTTGCTTTTGGTCACAGGCATATCATAACTATAGTGTAGGGAAGTTGTATCTTAGTAGGTAGGGGTAGTTTATAAAGGCAAAAGACAAAGTGTAGCCCAAATAACATTTGAAAAATCCCTCAAATCCCAGTGAAATGCTGACAGGGGGTATACAGGAGACTGCAACTTACTGAAGAAACGTCAGAGTCATGTACTCCTGTCACTCTTCTAGCAGGGCAGATACTCCTGGTATGGGGTGACAGGCAGACTCACCCCCACTATTTAAATGTTCTCTCTCTCACCCTCCTCTTCCACCTTTCTCTCCTGGCATTTATTGTTGAGTGGGTATAAATGTACATTGAAACTCAGGCTCCCACTCTCTAAACCGGGCTGGAATCCTCTTCAACAGAAGTATTCATGTGCAGCCTAAGACAGACATAAAAGTTCACAGCAGCAGAGCATAGTATTTAGGTTCCTGTCAAGGCCAGCACTGCTAAGCTTTGGGAGAAGCAAATTGAATTTTTATTGTCCCTCTGAGTACTTCACCTACACAGCCAGCTAAGTTAACTGAAACAACAAAGCAGCATCTCTTTGGTGCTGTAGACCGATGTGATCCACACATTCGAACGTGTAGTCAGGTGACAGAGGTATGAGTCCCAGACCAGCCCCTTCCTGACTGGGTCAGTCACTTACCCTCTCACAACCTCAGTTTCTCAGCAGTGGAATGAAAGTTACAATAATAGCCACACAGGGCTGTGAGAAATAGATGATTTGTGAAGGTGCCTGGCATATAGTGTTACCCAATAATGTTTGTTCCTTCCTTGTATGGAAAGATGGACTGACCTATAAAAGTCCTTCCTAGTGTTGATAATAGGAAAGCCTTGCTCAGGCATCCTTCGGACCAGGAAAGGCTCCACACTGCTGAGGTTTTACAACTGGTCTTCTATTCCATGCTTGGGTCCATTGGGCACCACTACCTCTCCCTCATGTCTACCCATGCTCATCTTCATCAAGGAACAGGGGTCCTGGGTCCAGGTGAGAACTCATGAAGCCCTTTGAAAGGTCTCTTGGAAAAGCTGTCTCACCTCCAACCACGATCCCTGTTTTACATGAGGAAAGCTTATGTGAAAATTCTGGTCATTTATCACTTTTCAACAGGTGCAACCACCATTAAACCTAAAGCTTTGCTGCTTGTGAGCAAATATTTGCATCTGATCTAGAAATGGGGCCCACAGGCTAGAAATGACGCAAAGAAAATAGGAGGAAAGGGGACTAGGAAGGGGGGTGTAGTAGCCCCCATTCACAGAGCTAAGCACCGTCACCCCTGGAGCCTCACTCCAAGTGAACTCTTGATTCCTCAGGGTAAAGAAGACTTGAGCATTGTCTAATTTCTTTAAGAAGACACAAGATAAAGATTTGTAGATTACATTGTTACATTAATTATAGGAATGCAAGGTTTCCATAGTGAAAGTAATTCTTAAAATTTGCTGAAAACTTGTGTCTTCACTTATGTTCTATTTTTTTAATTTCTTGAAAAGAAAGAGAAGTAGTAGCAACATTGTATTTTTTTATTTTTTATTTTTATTTTTTTTATTTTTGGCTGCGTTGGGTTTTCGTTGCTGCGCACGGGCTTTCTCTGTTTGCGGCGAGCAGGGGCTACTCTTCGTTGCGGTGTGTGGGCTTCTCATTGCGGTGGCTTCTCTTGTTGCGGAGCACGGGCTCTAGGCACGCGGGCTTCAGTAGTTGTGGCACACATGCTCAGTAGTTGTGGCTCGCAGGCTCTAGAGCACAGGCTCAGTAGTTGTGGCGCACGGGCTTAGTTGCTCCGCGGCATGTGGGATCTTCCTGGACCAGGGCTCGAACCCGTGTCCCCTGCATTGGCAGGCGGATTCTTAACCACTACACCACCAGGGAAGCCCAACATTGTATTTTTTAAATCCAAGTTGTTACCAGGACTTTTGTAAAGTCCTTGGGAAGTTTTTGAAGTTTAATTAAATTTTGATTGCCTCAGAAAAAGTATACCTTCTTATTTACTATTGCCATTTCTTATGCAGCATAAGAAACAAATCAGTTAATGGTGTTGCAACTAGGGTGTTTTAAATTATCGTTAAACGTTTTTTGCAGTTTGATCATAACTGTAATCCAAGTTACTTATGTTTTAAGAGTACAAAACTGAAAGATAACTTAAGTTTTGGATTCAGATTTACCAGGATTCAACTTCTAGCTTTATGATCTTGAGCAAGTTTTTTAATCTCTCTGAGCCTTAGTTTCCTCTCTGTGAAATAAGAATAACTTTTCTATCTTATGGGATTGCTGTGAAATTGTATATAAATGTTAAGTTTTCCTGGGACTTCCCTGGTAGTCCAGTGGCTAAGACTCTGCGCTCCCAATGCAGGGGACCCAGGTTCAATACCTGGTCAGGGAACTAGATCCCACATGCTGCAACTAAGAGTGTGCATGCCACAGCTAAAAACCCGCATGCCACAACGAAGATCCTGCACTCGGCGACGAAGATCTCGCATGCTGCAACTAAAACCCGATGCAGCCAAATAAATAAATATTTTAAAAATAAATGTTAAGTTTTTCCCTTTTATCCCCTTTTTCTTGTACTTAGAAATCATTTTAAATTATTTTTCTGAATAAATAATGTATGTACATGATTTTTTTAAAAGTCACAATAGTACAGAAGGGTGTAAGGTGAAAAGTACATCTCCCTGTCACCCTGACCCAGTGCCCCAGGCCTCATCCAGCAGTCTCTGTTGCCTACATGTACAGTTCCAGAGAGATTTCATGCAGAGAGAAGCATATTCTTTCACACGCACCTTTTTAAAACAGTTACTAGCATCATATATGATGCTTCCCCCCCCCAACAAAATCTCTCCTACACATAGTTTTAAACATATTATCTATTGGTCACTGATCTATTAATTTTCCTTTATCCCCAAAGGAAAAAAAAGAAAGACATTTCTGAGGCTTTCTGCCAAACCAAAGAATTCCTACCTTACTTATATCCACAGAAAACAGTTAGATGACAAGTTAGCCTAGGGTGTTTCAAGAATTAAATGTTAACATCCCTGAAGAAAACTTTACACCTTTGAAGTAAAGAAATCTCAGAAAGAGACTCACAAATACTGTCACAAGATGCTCTAATGGTTACATTTGTAAACAATTAGGACTTACGCTTTTGTGAATGTTTCCTGTCTTCATGTTAACCTTACAAGTGTCCCCTAAATGGCTCTACAGGATTCTCTTTCGTTTTTACATCTGCATCAACTATCCCCTTAACTGTCTAAATTCCTTTTTACAAAAGCTTGCAATGTCAAGGCATAGACAGGCTTCCATTTTCTCTTTGCTAGAACTGAGTCAGAAAACATATACTTAAAACTTGAGACCAAGAATTTAGGAAACAATAGGTTATCCAGAAAAGAATATGCAGACCATTATATTCTTCTCCCCCAATATTTGGAGATTTTCCCACATCAGTGCATACAGATCTGTCTGCCTCATTTTCTTTAATATTAACAAATGCATTGTGTATTGAATCAGTTCTTAATTGATGGACATTTCAGTTACTTAAAATCTTCATAATCTTTATGATAGTCATATAGCTGCCAAAAATCAATGATATACAGAAGTAGCAAGTGGTGGTTAATTACTGGCTTTTTGATTGTATCTTACTGTGAAAGCCCTTTTTATTTCATGCTGAGAGAGTTCCAAGTTAAAACTATTTAAACACTAATTAGTGGTTGCTAATTGGGATAGTATACATCCCAGTCAGCTCAATTTTATGGAGTATTTACTGGCCCAATGTGAAGACACTGAAATAAAATACATCTGAGTTGTATCCATGAGTAGTTTTTGGTCTAATTGGGGAAGGAAGATTAAAAAAAAAAAAAAACAGCAAGTAGGACAACACACATAATCAGGTACTCATATTTTGCAGAGAATTGCAAAATCTTCTCTTTTATCTTTTTAAATTGCATTCATCAATTTCAGGATTTGAAGGTCTAGAAGGGACTTTAAGCCACACTAAGAGAACTCTAAGCCATTGATAATAAATTGATCAGGTTTCCACTATTGGAAATGTGGTTATGTCATTACTAGCTTGTTGCAGTTCAACCATCATACCAAGCACAACCAGCAAATATGGAAAAAGCATTTTTTCAAACATTCTATCTTAAGACATTGAAGAGCTATCAATGCAGTGAGGACTTCAGGAGCCACAAGCCCAGAGAAAAGGAAAGTTCAACAATGAGCATTTGAGGCATTTGCTAATTCATAAACAATAGCCGTGAAGTGACCAAAATGTGGTGGCTGACGGACGGAGATGAGGAGAGCTCAGGCAGTCCTGTTGGGCTTGTGAGACAAAACTTAGAGTTCAGGGCCCACCAAGGAGAACAAACCCTGATAAACACCCTAGGCTTTCCATTGGAATCCCCAAAGGGCTACACTCTGCAACTAGAGGATGAACTAGAATTTGACTAGCCTTCTCAAAAACTGAAGTGCAACTCTGAATTTGCTTAATTTCTGATTGGATTAACATGACATACCCATACCCTAAAAGTGGTATGTTTCCACCCAAGGCAATAGGAAATCCTCTGGAGGAAGGTACCACCATCAGCAGCCTCAGATTATCACAACACTTTTCATATATAATGTCTAGCAATCCATCAAAAGTACCACGCATATCAGATGACCAAATGACCAAAAAAGAGAAAAAGCAGAGAATAGAACTAGATCCACAAGAAATACAAATATTGGAAATATAAGACATAGAATTTAAAATAACTTTAAGTATTTTTAGGAAACCAGTGACAAGATGGATACTTTCAGCAACTAAATAGAAACAACAAAGAACTATATGGAATGTGAGGACTGAAGAATATACTAGTTGAAAGTAATAACTCAATAGAAGGTTTAACATCAACTTAAACATCACTGAAGAAAGGATTTATGACCTGGAAAGGAGAAAATATGCAACCTGAAACACAAAAAGAAAAAGAGGAGAAAAATACAGAAAAAGGCATAAGAGAGTTTAGATTGTGATGAAAAAAATCTAATTTACATGTAATTCAAGTCATAGAAGGCAAGGAGATAAATTGAGGCAGAGCAATATTTGGATAGATAATGGCTGGGAATTTTCCAGAACTAACAAGAGACATCAAACCACTGATTCAAGCAAACCACACCAATAGTAAAAGTGAAAAAAAGAAGGGCAAAGAAAAATTTTAAAGCAGTTAGAGGAATAAAAGATACTTCCTTAACTGAGAAGAAATTCACATAACAAAAAATTAACCATTTTAAAGTGAACAATGGCATTTAGTATATTCACAATATTGTGTAACCACCACTTCTATCTAGTTTTTTAAAGTTTTCAACATCCCAAAAGGAAACCCCCTACCCATTAAGTCATTGCTCCCTATTCCACTCTCCCCAGCCCCTGGTAACCACCTCATCTGTGTTCTGTCTCCATGGGTATGCCTGTTCTGGATATTTCTAATAATTGAATCATATGGAATACGTGACCTTTTTTGTCTACCTTCTTTCACTTAGCATGTTTCAAGGATCATCCACATCATAGTATGCATGTATCTGTGCTTCATGCCCTTTTATGGTTGAATAATAGTATAATAGTTTGTTGTATCTATATATATGCCACAATTTGTTCATCCATTCACCTGTTGATGAACATTTGGTCTACTTCCACCTTTTGGCTGCTGTAAATAATACTGCTATGAATTGGTGTACAAGAATTTGTTTGCATCCCTCTTTTTTTTTTTTTTTTTCGTAGTACATGGGCCTCTCACTGTTGTGGCTTCTCCCGTTGCGGAGCACAGGCTCCGGACTTGCAGGTTCAGCGGCCATGGCTCACGGGCCTAGCCACTCCACGGCATGTGGGATCTTCCCAGACCGGGGCACGAACCCGTGTCCCCTGCATCGGCAGGTGGACTCTCAACCACTGCGCCACCAGGGAAGCCCCTGCATCCCTCTTTTTAATTCTTTTAGGTATATACCTAGGAGTGGAATAGCTGAGTCATATGATAATTAATTCTATGTTTAACTTTCTGAGGAACCTCCAAGCTGTTTTCTACAGTGGCTGAACCATTTTATATTCCCACCAGCAATGTACAAGGATTCAAATTTCTCTACATTCTCATCGGGACTTATTATTTTCCTTTTTTATTTTAATTATAGCCAATTCTAGTGGGTGTGAAGTAACACCTCATCATGGTTTTGATTTGACTTTCCTAATGACTAATGACATTGAGCATCTTTTCTTGTGCTTGTTGACCACTTATATGTTCTTTAGAGAAATGTATATTCAAGTCCTTTGCCCATTTTTTATAAATTGATTTATTTTATTTATTTATTTTTGACTGCATTGGGTCTTCATTGCTGCATGTGGGCTTTCTCTAGTTACAGCGAGCGGGGGGCTCCGCTTTGTGGCAGTGCACGGGCTTCTCACTGTGGTGGTGGGCTTCTCATTGTGGTGCCTTCTCTTGTTGCAGAGCACAGGCTCTAGGCACGCGGGCTTCAGTAGTTGTGGTGTGCGGGCTCAGTAGTTGTGACTTGTGGGCTCTAGAGTACAGGCTCAGTAGTCGTGGCGAACAGGCTTAGTTGCTCTGCAGCATGCGGCATCTTCCCAGACCAGGGCTCAAACCCGTGTCCCCTGCATTGGCAAGCAGATTCCTAACCACTCTCTCACCAGGAAAGCCCTGCCCATTTTTAAATTGGATTGTTTGTCTTTTTGTTACTGAGTTGTAAGAGTTCCTTATATATTTCAGATACTACACCTTTATCAGATATATGATTTTCAAAGAGTTTCTTTCATTCTTTGTCTATTCACTTTCTTGATAATGTCTTTCAAGCACAAATTTTTAATTTTGAAGGAGTCTTTTTTTTCTTTCATTGTTTGTGTTTTTAGGTGTCATATCTGAGAGACCATTGCCTAATTCAAAGTCACAAAAACTTCCAGAGTTTTGTAGTTTTAGCTCTTATGTTTAGATCTTCATCCATTTTGAGTCAACATATGTATGTGATGTGAGGTAGAGATACAAATTCTTTTGCATGTAGATATCCATTTGTCCCAGTACCGTTTGTTGAAGAGATTATTCATTTTTCCCTGTTGAATATTCTTGGTACCCTTGTCAAAATTCAGTTGAGCATAATATATGAGTTTATTCATGGACTCTCAGTTCTATTTTATTGACTCTATGTCTGTCCTTGTGCCAGGATCACATGGTATTGATTACTGTTGCTTTGTAGTAACTTTGAAATTGGGAAGTGTGAGTCTTCCAACTCTGTTTTTCCTCCTTCAATATGAAATATATTACTTTCTTAATTTTAATTTTATTGGAGTATCATTGATTTACAATGTTGTGTTAGTTTCAGGTGTACAGCAAAGTGATTCAGTTATACATATAATATATTCATTATTCTTTAGATTCTTTTCTCTTATAGGTTATCCTAGAACATTGAGTACAGTTCCCTGTGCTATACAGTTGGACCTTGCTGGTTATCTATCTTATATGAAATATATTACTTTTAAAGTAGCAACAGAGGACTGACAGTTGGTGTCTTGACAGAAACAATGGAAACCAGAAAACAGTGGAATGAAGTGTTACGGGAAAAACATGCCAACCTAAAAACCTAGGGAAAAAAATTCATCAAAAATAAAGATGAGGGGACTTCCCTGGTGGTCCAGTGGTTAAGAATCCATAGTGCAATGCAGGGGACACCGGTTCAATCCCTGGTCAGGGAACTAAGATCCCACATGCCGCGGGGCAACTAAACCCTCATGCCATAACTACAGAGCCCACTCTGGAGCCTGCACACCACAACTAGAGAGAATCCCTCACACCACAACAAAGAGCCCACAGGCTGCAACTAAGACCCAATACAGCCAATAAATAAATAAATAAATATTTTTTAAAAATTATGATACTTTTAAAAGTTTTTTTAAAAATAAAGATAAACTTATTAAAATAAAGATGAAACAAGACATTTTCCAACAAACAGAAACACTGAAAGGGAGTTCTTCAGGCAGAAGAAAATTATTCCAGATAAAAACATTGAGGTGCAGGAAAATTCAAGAGCAACATCAAGGGTAAATATTCAGGTAAAATGACAATCGATGTAATATAAAAAACTAATAATAATGTCTTGTGGAAATTAGTTGACATTAATTGCACAAAAAGATGGGAGAGGATAAATGGAATAAAAGTATTCTTAAGACGCTTGTATTTACAGGAATAATTAAAAACACCAATTTATATTAGATGTTAATAAATCAAAGATACATGTTGTGATCCAGGGTAACAACTAAAAAAATAATGGTCTCTAGGTTAGCAAAACCACTAAAAGAATAATAAATAATATATAATAAACTTATGAGGGAGAATGGAATAATAAAGTCATCTTTAAGAAGAGTTAAAAATAAAAAGGAGGAAAATAATATGGAACAGGTCGGATAAATACAAAACAATATAATGATAAATTTAAATCCCAATATGTCAGTAATGAATGTAAATGGATGCTTACTCAAAGATAAATATAGACTAGATTTAAAATTTATATACATATACATCAATGAATGTGTAATAGTTCTTTAATATGAGACAGAAATGTTGAAAGTAAAATGATAGAAAAATATATACCATGTAAATATTAACCAAAAGAAAATTCTTATATAAATATAACAAAATATGCTTTAAGGTAAAGAGAGACACTTCATAATGATGAAGGAGTTAATCCATAATGAAGAAAACAGTTCTAAATTTTTGTACCTAATATAGCTTCAAAATATATGAAGGAAAAATTGACAGATCTAAAATAAGACAGTTCCACTATCACAGTGGGAATTTTATTTTTTTAATTAATTAATTTTATTTATTTATTTTTGGCTGTGTTGGGTCTTTGCTGCTGCACTCAGGCTTTCTCTAGTTGCGGCGAGCATGGGCTACTCTTCATTGCGGTGCACGGGCTTCTCATTGCAGTGGCGCCTCTTGTTCTCTTGTTGAGCACAGGCTCTAGTTACCTGGGCTTCAGTAGTTGTGGCACACGGGCTCAGTAGTTGTGGCTCACGGGCTCTAGAGCGCAGGCTCAGTTGTTGTGGCATACAGGCTTAGTTGCTCCGCGGCATGTGAGATCTTCCCAGGCCAGGGATTGAACCCGTGTCCCCTGCATTGGCAGGCAGATTCTTAACCACTGTGCCACCACCAGGGAAGTCCCAGTGGGAATTTTAAACACACCTCTTGGTAACAAGCAGAGAAATACTCATTAAGGATCTAGATTTGAACAACATAATTAATAGACAAAATGTAATTGACATATATATGGCACTCGTCAACTACAGGATATATATTATTTTCAAGTGTACATAGATCATTTACTAGAATAGACCATATTCTGGGTGATAAAGCAAATGTCAACAAATATATAAGGATTGATGTCATACAGAGTATGTTTTCTGACCACTGGAATTAAGTTAGAAATCAATAACAAAAAGATATTGGAATGATAGGAATCAAGTAATAAACTTCTAAAAAAAAAACCTCATGAGTCAAGAAATTGCAGTTGTAATTATAAAAAAAATTTTAATTGAATGCCAATAAAATCACAGCGTATCAAAACTTGTGTGATGCAGCTAAAGCCATGTTAGAGGGAAATCTGTGGCTTTAAATGCATATATTAGAACAGAAGAAAGGCTAAAAATCAGTTTTGTAAGCATTCCTCTCAGTTAAAGAACAGCAAACTGAATCAAAGGAAATAATAAAGATCATAAATTAATTTACTAGAAAACAAATATACAGTAGAAAAAAAATCAACCAAGTAAAAGTTGTTTCTTTGAAAAGACTAATAAAATTGACAACCTCTGCTGATCAAGAAAAAAGACCCAAATGACCCATAAGAAGAACAAAAAAGAGGACATCAGTACAGAGCTTACATACATTAAAAATAAGAATAATAAAGTTCATAAAAGCAGAAAGTAAAATGGTAGTCACCAGGGATCAGAAGGAGGGGGAAAAATGGAAATTGTTGTTTAATGGGTATAGATTTCAGATCTGCAAGATGAACAAGTTCTTCAGATGTTTCACAACAATGTGAATATACTTAACACTACTCAACTATACACTTAAAAATGGTTAAGATGGCAAATTTTATGTTATGTTTTTTACTATAATAAAAAAATTAATAAGAGTATTATGACAACTTTGTGTTAAGAATCTCTGAAATTTAAATGAAAATGGACAAATTCCTTGAAAAATACTAATTACCAAAATTGACACAGAAGAAACAGGAAATCTGAATTCTCCTACATCTAAGTAATAAATTAAAGTCATATTTTAAAATCTTCCCTCAAAGAAAAACTCTAGGGGTAGGAGATTAACAGGTACAAACTACTATGTATAAAATAAGCAAGATACAAGGATATAGTGTACAGCACAGGGAATATAGCCAAATTTTATAATAACTTTAAATGGAGTATAATCTATAAAAATATTGAATCACTATGCTGTATACCTGAAACTAATGTAACATTATAGATATTATATTATTAATGTTATAACATCAACTATACTTTAATTTTTTAAATAATTAATTTAAAAAAAATTTTAAAACTCTAGGCCTAGGTGGTTTCACTGATGAATTGTTTATAACATCTAAGGAAGAAATGAAACAGTCTTACACAAATTTGTCCAGAGAATAGAAAAAGAGGAATACTTCCAAGTCCTTCACTGAGACCAGCATAACACTAACACCAAATCATGACAAAGACATTACAAAAAGGAAAATTACAAGTTAATTTACTATATGAATATAGATACAAATATTCTAAATAAAATATTAGCTAAATGAATCTGACAATATATAAGTAGGAAAAATTACAGCCAAGTTAGATTTGTTAAAAAATGCAAGGTTGAAAATCAGTGCGATTCAACACATTAACAGAATGAAAGTGAAAAGTCATATTTTTATCTTAATAGATACAGAAAAGACATTTGCTGTAATTCAGCACCCATTCTTCCTTATCTAATAGTGAGTATTTTCAAAACTACAGCAAACATCATACTAAATAATGAAATATTTAAAACTTTTCCCTAAGATTGGAAATCAAGATACCTCCTGTGATTTCTCCAACATTTTATTGGCAGTCTTAGCCAATATGATAAGGCAAGAAAAAGAAATAGATGTAAGGATTGGAAAGGAAGAAATAAAACTGTCACTATTTACAAACAACATAGTAGTATATGTAAAAACTCCAAAAGACTCCACAAATCAGCTCTTAAAATGAATAAGTAAATTTAGCAAGGTCAATTTTCTTTCTATATGCCAACAATAAGCAATTAAAAATGAAATTTTTTAAAAGATACCATTTACAAAAGCATCAAATATACATTAAATACTGAGGAATAAATCTAAAAGAATATGTGCAAGATTTCTACACAGAGAACTATAAAGCATTATTGAGAGAAATTAAAGATGATTGAAATAAATGAATATAAAAATGTTAATTCTCCCCAAATTGACCACTGCAGTTTCAAACAGACCCCAGTAGGGGTGTGTGTGTGTGTGTGTGTGTGTGTGTAAAATTTGACAAGCTGATTGTAAAATTTACATGGAAATTTAAAAGGCCAAATATAACAAGACAATCTTGAAGAATGATGAAGTGGAGGAATTACTGAACTCGATATTAAGACTTTTTATAAAGGTATAGTAATTAAGATTGTGAGGTATTGATACAAGGATGGACAAATAGCTTAATAGAACAGAATATGGTCCTAAAACGACCATGCATTTATGAACACTTGAATCATGCAAAGGTATCACTGTACCGTAGTGAGTATAAGGATGGTCTTTTCAATAAGTGGTGCTGCATCAACTGAATATCTATAAAGAAAGAATGAATCTTGATTCCTACTTCACACCATACTCAAAAATGAATTTGAAGTGGAGCATAGACCTAAATATGAATGGTAGAACAATGAAGCTTCTGAAAGATAAAGTAGAATATCTTCAAAACCTCAGAAGAGCACTAACCATAAAATAAAAGATAGATAAATTGGTCCACACTAAAATTAAGAAATTCTGTTCATCACAATACACTATTTTAGAAGAAAACCTATAATACTTATAGCAAAGTAATAACTAATACATATATTACTTACATAATGTCATAAGTAATACTTACGACAAAGGACTCACACTCAGAATAAAGAAGGAAAAGACTGACAACCTGATAGAAAAATGAGCAAAAGAAATAAATACATGTTTCAGGATGAGCAAGATGTACAAATAGCCTAAAAACATATTAAAAAGTGCTCATCCTTTTTAGTCATCGGGGATGTAAGTTAAAACCACAATGAAATACCATTGTATACCCACCAGAAGTGCAAAAATTTAAAAGTCAGAAAATATCAACAATTAGTGTAGATATAGAACAACTGGAATTCTTATCCACTGGTGGGGGTAAAAATTGTTACAGCCACTTTGGAAAACTGCCAGTATCTGCCAAAACTGCCAGTATATGCATACCCTAAGACCCAACAATTTCACCCCTAGTTTACCTAAGAGAATTGCATACACATGTACAAAAAAGAAACACAAGAATATTCCTAACAGTAATATTCATAATAGCTCCAAAATGGAAACAAAGCAAACGTCCATCAATAGAAGATTGGATAAATAAATTGTGGGGTAGTCGTACAATGGAATATCATGCAGCAGTGAAAATGAACAAACTACTGCTATATTCATGGATGAATGTCACAACATAATATTGTCTGAAAGAATCCAGACACAAAAGAAGATATACTCTGTTTCTATTTATGTAAAATTGAAAATAGACAAAACTAAACCATGGTCTGAAAAGTCTGGATTGTGGTTTCCTTTGGAGGAGAAGAGAGGGCCTAGTGACTGGGATCAATAGAGGTCCTTGTGGGGTGCTTGTAGGGTTCTAGTTCTTGATCCAGTGATTTCATGGGTGTGTTCTCTTTGTAAAAATTCACTGAGCTGTATACTTATACTTTGTGCACATCTGTATATAAGTTATACCTCAAGAGTTTACTTAATAGCATTACATAGTCAATAACAAAAATAATGATAATCAGTTAATCAGTAAATAGGATGTTTCCAGGTGTTGAAAAATATGCTGTGCTTTCTTGGCAAAGCCAGCATCATGCCTTTCTCTGAAATTCAGCTGCTTATGTGTTCCTCTCTTGATATTATATTTTTCTCAGGTAAACTGGTTAATAGCTGGGTAGATTACTGAGTAAATTCTGACCCATTATTTATTACCAAAGATTTAGTGTCAGCTGATCAGTACACTAACACAAAAACTTAGGTCATTTCCACTTCTGGCAGCTTTAGTTCTTCCTGCAGAGCAGGAAGCCTCTTCTTTTGCTGGATTTCTTTTGTTTGTTTGGTTTGGTTTTTAAATCTTTAACCCTGGGACTTCCCTGATGGCACAGTAGATAAGACTCTGAGCTCCCAATTCAGGGGGCCCGGGTTGGATCCCTGGTCAGGGAACTAGATCCCACATGCGTGCCGCAACTAAGAGTTCACATGCCACAACTAAGGAGCCCACATGCCACAACTAAGGAGCCCTGGAGCCACAACTAAGGAGCCTGCCTGCTGCAACTAAGACCCTGTGCAACCAAATTAAAAAAAAAAATCTTTAACCCTTTAGCCCTGTTGGACTATGCAGATTCCTCTGAGGGTTGAGACTCAGCTGTCAGAGATCAGAGATCCCATCTTTTACTTGGGACTCCTCTAAGAGGTCTGCTTATACAGATGGTAAGCATCTTTGAATTCATCCCAGTTTTTTAAATGCAGAAGTTTTTAATATAGGAAAGTTAAACAAGAAAATAGAAATGGTCCTACTACTCATACTAGTGCATGAAATGCTTTCATTTAATACTTGTCTATACTCCTTATAACAGCCTTCCTCTCCTCCCTGCCCATCATATCATTTGAACAATAAGAACAAAGTTACAGAACTTATAATACCTGATTTCAAGATTTAAAAAGCTGTAGTAATCAAGACAGTGTTATATTAGTGTAAAGATAGACAAACGAATTGCTGGAATAATGCCCAGAAAAAGACCATACACATTGATCAATGGATTTTCAACCAAAGTGCCAAGGCAATTCTATTGGGAAAGGATAATCTTATAAACAAATGATGCTGGAACAATTAAATATCCATAGGCAAAAGCTGAACTTCAACCTTTATTTCTCACCATATACAAAAATGTATTTGAAGTGGATCATCTAAATGTAAGAGCTAAAAATATAAAACATGAACACATAGGAGAAAATCTTATTGACCTTGGATTTGGCAAATATTTTTTTATTCAGACACAAAAAGCACAAACTATAAAAGGAAAAATCAATAAATTGGATTTTATCAAAATTCAAAACTTTTTGCTTTTCAAAGGGCATTGTTATAAAAATTAAAAGGCAAGCTACAGACCAGGAGAAAATATTTGCAAAACATATATCTGACAAAGGACTTGTTTCTAGAATTTTTTTAAAAAAACTCTTACAAGTCAATAATAGGAAGACAACTAAATTTTTTAGTGGGCAAAAGATTTGAACAAAAGGCTTCACAAAAGAAGATATACAGTTGGCTAATAAGACAGGAAAAGATGCCAAATATCAGAGAAATGCAAACTAAAACCACAATGAGATATTACTACACTCCTACTAGAATGACTGAAATGTAAAAAATTGACCATGTAAATGCCGACGAGGAGCCAAGGAACTGGAGTTCTTATTCACTGCTGGTGGGGTACAACCATTTTTGAAAAGTAAACATACTTTTCCAGTGATTCCACTCCTAGGTACCTACCAGAGAGAAAGGAAGGCACATGTCCACACTCAGACTTGTACACAGATGTCCATAGCAGCTTTTTATTTGTAAAAGCCAATAAATTACCATATGATTCCACTTAAATCAAATTCTAGAAAGATGCAAACTAATCTGTGGTCTACCTGGAGAGATAGGAGTAGAGTTGGAGAAGTGCAAGAATTATCAGAGACACCAGGAAACTTTTGAAGATGATGGAGGTGTCCACTATCTTGATTCAGGTGATGGCTTCAGGGGTGTATACATATGTCCAAGCTTGTCAAACTGTACACCTTAAATATGTGCATTTTGTTGTATTTTGTTGTATTTCACATATACTTCAATAAGGCTGTAAAAACAAACAGTTGTTCAGAAAAGGAAGGACCAAAGTAAGCATGGCTCAGCTCTGAATAGCACAAATAGTCAAATAATGTAGACACAATCTTTTAAATCTTTTTTTAAAATTAATTAATTTGTTTATTTGGCTGTGTTGTGTCTTCGTTGCTGCCTGCGGGCTTCCTCTAGTTGCAGCAAGCAGGGGCTACTCTTCGTTGTAGTGCAAGGGCTTCTCATTGTGGTGGCTTCTCTGGTTGCGGAGCACGGGCTCTAGGTGCGCGGGCTTCAGTAGTTGTGGCACGTGGGCTCAGTAGTTGTGGCTTGCCGGCTCTAGAGCACAGGCTCAGTAGTTGTGGTGCACGGGCTTAGTTGCTCCACAGCATGTGGGATCTTCCCGGACTAGGGCTCGAACCCGTGTCCCCTGCATTGGCAGGCAGATTCTTAACCACTGCGCCACAAGGGAAGCCCTAAATCTTTTTTTAAATTGAAGTATAGTTGATTTACAATGTTGTGTTAGTTTCTGGTATGATTCAGATATATATATGGATATATAGGTATGTATCTATATATATACTTTTTATATTCTTTTCCATTATAGTTTATTATAAGATATTGAATATAGTTCCCTGTGCTATACAGTAGGACCTTGTTGTTAACACTGAATTTTTTAATCAAAATATAGTTATATTGGGGCAATGGAAAATATGTGTGGATGTGGTAGAGGGGAGGGGAAAAATCCTCATTTTCCATAGGAGGAGTGCAGTAGATAAAGTCTAAGACTGAAACAATTAGGAAGGATCAACACAGGCATATTATTTAGGGACATGGATCAGCTCAAAGTGCCTGTCTGAGAAAGGAGGACTGGAGATTACTGGTCTTAACATGTGTAGAATTAACCATGTAAATGAACTTTGATATAAATAAAAACTTCTTAATGCATTATCAGAGCTTCAAAGTCACATCTGTCAGTCTGCTCAGCTGATGACTCTGTGCCCACCCTACCCCCACCATCGGGCTCAGCCCAGAACAGGTGCTCAAACAGGAGGTTTGACAGTTCTCCACGTGACTGTGTGTCCCCAGACAGAAGTCTTCAAATGTATAAGTGGAATCTTTTTCTCTTAAGAAAAAGACAGGCAGCTTTTGCTTGAAGAACTCCAGTGGTTAATCTCTTGGGGATCCAAGCACTGGAATTTACGTGTTTAAAGTGTGCTTACACTGAGGGATGCCTGTATTCTTTTCATGATAAGAGCCCAAAATGGAGATATTTGAGAAAATGTGATCGTTTGAAGTAGTCTGTGTTCTTTCCTTCAAGCCATGTGGGGAGTATAGCCCTGACGACCTATTAAGTCTGTTTTTCTTGTTCCTTTTTTAGGCGGTCACTTCTTTCATCGGAACTCTCTGTCCCCTCGGAGCCTGGTGTATGAAAGTGAATTCTCCACAATCGAACCTTCTTTGGACATGTATGATGAGAACAAAACCTGATTTTTAAAAATGGGCTGTCACCTCTTTTGTGATTTGATTTATGATCACCTTTCTTATTTTGTATTCTTCTGTCAGTGTCCATTTTGGAAGAATGGCAGTGCTTTCCAAGCACAGGTTGGGGCTCAGGGTTAAATTGCCAAGTTCCCCCAAGGTGAGGCTTTGAGGACAACGTTATTGCCCAGGTAGCCTCATGGCACCGAAAACCTACCCAAAGCTAGCCACTGAATATGGGCCCCAGCAAGCCTGGCTGTTTCCAGAGAAGAGGCGGGGCCCAGGGGTTAATGTTGCATTGCCAACGTGTCTCTGAATAATCACATGCTATTCTGTGTTGGGGTGCCGCTGGGGGTTTTTAAATACCTTTTGTGCCCCCCACTTATAATGCATACTAAAGCCTGCAGGCACTGCTTCTTACTGATGTAGGGCACAAGTTGCTGCTCCTTGGCCCCCTCTGTATTTTCCTGTCTCTTACTTTACTTCCTGTTAAAGGACCTCTTTCTAAAGGTTCCTAAGAGAAAGCCTTGCCTTTTGTCCCTCCTCTGAGACTGACCCAGCGCACTGCAGTGGAGCTGCAGGCTGTGCAGGATGGGCAGTTGTCTGTGTTGTTGTCAGCGTCCCTCATAGAGCATGACATAAGGTGACAAGTGCTTATGTGACCACTGAAACACTGAAGGCCCTGTCCCTGAGGCCAGTGGACTTGTCTTCTTGGCAATTGCTGAGGTGTATGGGGAGATAGTGCCCAGGAGGCCAGCTGGGCATGGTGATCCCCAGGTGACGGCCAGTGGTTGTCAAAATCAGAATGTTCTGAGTGCTTTCTTGAGAAAACCAAACCACCTCCTTGCTGTTAGATACCATATAAGCACCCGTCTTCAGTCTTCACACATCCAGCCCAGTCCCCTCCCACCAGCCTCAGCTTCAGCATGAAGCAGGCACAGGAGCTTACAGGAAAGCCTTGGTAGCCAGCGTGGCAGACATGAGGGACACACATGCTCTTCCCACATGCCTGGGATGACGTCAAGTTAACATCGCAAGAAACATGTATCTTAAGAGTAATCCCAACACAGAACCACAGTGAGTAAATTTATAAAAATTACGCATCCTTTTTGCTTGAGGACACATCATAGTTCAGCCTGTTTCTCCCATCGATATAAGCTATGGAGAGATGTAAATGTAAATCCTCACATCCTTGTATGAGAGTGGAAACTTCAGTTCCATATGCCTAGATCCAGCAGCAAGCCATGCAGAGTTGCCCTGTGATTTGTATTGACTCTGTAGGACAGAGTTTGAAGTGAACACTTGCCATTTTTCGTGTGCAGCTGGCTTCTCCTCTTGTGATGTGTTGCTAAGATGCCTCAGACACAGTTGTGCCTGGAACAAAACCCCTCAGAGAACCAGGGAGTGACGTCACCTCCGAGTGACCAGCAGCATGTTATTATCATTTGAGGCTGGAACAGTGCAGAGTTTTAAGGTTGTAGCAGCTTTTTCTTTTTACCTTTAACCAAGGGCTTTTGTTTGGTTTTCCTTTGTACTATAGTCTTTGTACTGTAAAAATATTTTTGATAAACAGTTCCAAGAGAACACTATTCAGAAAGACAGGTTTGCCCCACTGGCTTTACAGTGAGAGAATATGTCTCAAGGAGATTAGAACTCAGTCTGCCAGAGGTTCCAGACGCTCAACTGCGTTTATATTTAGTTTGGCTCACCTGACAGAGAAAATGGCTCAGTTCTGACTATGTCGACCCTACCATGACCTTGTTTTCCTGAACCAGAACTCAGATCCGAATGGAGTGTTTTCTTCTGATTAGTAAAATCTTATAAAAGCATATACAGGGGCTTCCCTGGTGGTGCAGTGGTTAAGAATGCACCCGCCAATGCAGGGGGCACGGGTTCGAGCCCTGGGCTGGGAAGATCCCACATGCCACAGAGCAACTAAGCCCGTGCGCCACAACTACTGAGCCCACTTGCCACAACTACTGAAGCCCGCGTGCCTAGAGCCTGTGCTCCACAACAAGAGAAGCCACTGCAATGAGAAGCCTGCGCACCACAATGAAGAGTAGCCCCCGCTCACCGCAACTAGAGAAAGCCCAGGCACAGCAACGAAGACCCAAGGAGCCATAAATAAATAAATAAATAAATAAAACAACTACTACATTTCATATATATTTAAAAAAAAGCATACACATTAAATTTCACTCCAGACATTACTGAAAAGAAATGAAATTACTTGAGATGAAATTAAATATTCAGGTGCCTAAAAGTCCACCTATTAATATAATATTTGAATTTCTGGTAAATCTAGGCACACATTCACTGTCAAATAACCAAGGAGGCATTTCTGACAGGGTAATTCTCTCAGCATAGTGCTTCAGATCCCAGCTCAACACCCTTTTCCTAAAAATTGGGGCCACTTTCCTGCTCAGCTAGAGAATGTCCTGCCTTTGTCAGGAGAGGCAGTAACTTCTCCGGGGAGGTCATATGCTCCAGGAATAGCGAGGGTAGCATTTTTCATCCCAAACAACAGAGCTTTGCTGTCTGCTGGGCCGAGGGGAAAGCCTTGGCCCAGCCACCCCCAGGACCCTGGCAGGGGATAGGGCACCAGGGCTGCTTGCCCTGTGAGCTTTGTGAGAAGGCACTTCTCACCGTGGGCAGTCCTGCCCGTGAGAAGCTTGCGGTGCAGGGAGCCGATTGCCTTGGCCATGTGGCAAAGTTGGGGTGTGGAGAGGTGCTTCTGCCCTGTATGAGTATCTCAGTTGTTGCAAGTCTTCCGGCTGCAGTGATCATTAGCCAGGAATAATATGATAACCTCTGATTGTTTTTTGTAGGCTTTGGGGGGAAGGGGGTGGGCAGTACTATTTGAAGAGTGGAAGGGGCAGAGGAGTGAGCTTCTTACACCATAAACCCTCTGTCCCTCCAGTGGACTGCTCTGAGCTGGGCCTGGCTCCAGCCTCTTCCTCCTGGCAAGGCCTCTACCTTGTCTCCAAGCTGAGCTGGGTACAGAACCAGCAGGCACCACAGGACGAGGGTGGGGCAGGGTCCGGAGCAGCCAGAACCGTCAGCTGATCTGCGAGGAATTCGGTTGTGACAGTTAAAATGCAAACGCTTACAATTTGGTGATTTTTAACTTCCTAAGGGAAGAACTGCCCATAGCCCTCCTTTCCTGTTATTTTCAGGAGAGCAGAGAGGCGGCTGGCCAGATAACAGCCAAACTGTCCGCAGTACAAGGGTCGGGCTTGGTGGTGTGAGTGGGCAGCATGTCCGTCCAGGGCTGCCTGCCTCTACCCCCTCAGGGGAAGACACGTTCCACCACCAGGTGGTTAATACCCCCTGACAAAGTCTGGTGAGTCCCACTTTTGAAGAAAGGCTCCATCTCCTGGTCCCTCCTCAGCCCTGTCTCAGAGGAACATCATGAAGCACTTCCCTGAACACCAGTTTGAACTGATGCATGCAACAGCCTAGCTTCCGAAAGATGCGGCCGCAAAAGGTTTAAGCAAAATAGGATTACTAAATTTGACTAACTTGATATTTCCTGTGGACTTCATAAGCTCTTCTCCTATTTTTATTATCCCTCACATCCAGTTCTTTCCTTGATCTACATGTTAAATGAAACTGGTTTTAATTGAAGAAAAATCAAAATGTTATCTTGCTTGCTGTTCACTTTTATTATCTAGGCAGTGGTTCTGCTGTAGGAAAACAAGGAGATGGTGTTAATGTCAGGTCACCTTGACAATGGTTGCTGCTCATAAATGTCGTGAAACAAAAGCACTATTTCCAGGAAGCAGCATTTAGAAGGAAAAAGGTAGTAAGTTCTCACTATGTACCAAACACACATACAGGGAGTTAAGTTGAATCCAGTGATTATTAAAATTTTAGCTGTTATGGGAACTGGCACATTAACAACCAACTGGGATATAAGCCCAAATGAAATGATGGTGAATGGTGAAGAGGGGGTTTCAGGGCATAGATGGAAGGGCACGGTACAGCACAGGGACCCCACCAACAGGACCTGTGGTTGCCGAGGATGCTACGCCCCCAGTGAAGACAGGCCAAGAGAAGCTGAGACCAGCAAGGCCGTGGGTTTCACCTCCTGGGCAGGGACGGCTTTGCTATGGGGAGGGCCCAAACCTCTGTTTTGGAAAGAGAGGGAGATGGGGTCAGGGTGAGCCGGGTAGGCCCTGCAATGCCTGAGTGCTGGGGTCTGACAGTGGGAAAGGAGGGAGCCATGAGATTGAAGAGGAAGCCCAGGCGCCAGTCTTGGTGACCCAGTGGTTGTTGGTGGGACACAGGGAGAGAGAGCCCTTGTGGGGACACTTTAGATCTGGGGGCTGGCAGGACCTCTAGGGGAGGCACAGAGATGTAACCTTGGATCTCAGGCAGTGGTTTGGTGAGGCCCCTCTGTGCCTCAGAATCCTGGGAAGCTGTGTTTTAAATGTACATGTCACCTACACCTACCAAAGTAGTCTCCATGTAATCCAGTCCCTCAGGTGCCCCAAGTCTCTCCCTCTCCCCCCTCCCACACACACTCACTGGAGTTAGAATCTCCCAGAGTGGGTGTCCAGCCAGGCCTGGGGTTCCTGAGCTAGGTTCAGATGATGATGGAAGTCAGAATGGGGTGAAAACTGCCCAGTGATTTGAGAACCAGGCTTGGGATAAAGCCCTGGGTACACTGATATTTAAGGACAGAAGGGGCTATAGACAGCAACTGATTTAGAAAAACCACTGAGCGTAACTTCCTTATTCAAGAAAAGTGAAAAAAAAAAAAAAAGAAAAGTGGTGTTCACCTCACTGCCATGCCAGGAGCAGCCTCACTTATGCCCAGAGATGGGGTTTGGAGTTATTAAACTCAGCATTCACTCCCAACTCCACGTATACGGGAGTCGACACCCACAGCTTAAAATAAGTGTCTCTTCCCTGTTAAAGGCAGTTGTTACAAGTGGGATGCATCTAGTGTTGCCTTTTCTTTTGGCTTTGTTGGTAAATCATTCCAAAGTCCATTTGGAAAAGGATGAAATGAATGTCGAGTATACAGGTTCATTTGACATCTGTAGATGGTTAAGATCCTTTCAGCAGGACTGGAAAACGCCTTAAAGATTTTGTTTCATAACATCAGAGAAAACTCAGAAAGAAGGATACAGAAGTAAGGTGCCTGTGTTTCCTTCGTGGAACTGTGCTTTTTTTTTTTACTGTCCTGCAAAGCAGCAGGAAAAGCAAAGCATGCCAGTTCCCACAACCAGGGAGAAGGGTTTCTCCCACAGGGGCCGTGTCCCCAACTGGCCAGCTTCTATCACTCCTCTGGGAGTCAAGTCAGGAGGTTTGCCCTCTTTCTTAGGGGTGCCCTGAAAGGTCCCAAAAGACTGAGCCTTGAAGAAGAGAGTCCAGTGGGTCCTCACCAGACATAGGGTAAAAGCAGTCACCTGTGTTCTCCAGAGCTGCGTCCCACCAGCCTTCAGTGACCACGGAGGGGAGGCGATGCTCGACTGCTAAAAGGACACGTCTGCCCAAGACTTGGTTCTAATGGTCTCACAAGGCCCTGGTGGGGGGGCCCAGTCCGTAACCTGGGACTTATCTGGGGTTTTGCCTCTTGCAGTTCCACCATAGCTCAAGCCATTTTTTTCTTCACTCTGACTTGGGGAAGAGGGAAGATAATTTATGACAAACAAAAAACAGAGAAACATTGAACTTCATACAAACTTGAGAATTAAAGTTTCATAAGGATTCAGTGCAGTTGGAGTCACTCAGACCTGTCCCAGGCTTTCCTGGTCCCTCCCACTGACTCTTCCACATACACATACACAAAAATATGGAGGTTTGAGGTGACACAGACCCAGTTTGGCAGCCTGAAAGGAGTGACTTTCTCAGAAACAACAGGCCTGGGGAAGCATTGCTGGTGGCTCAGAGGCAGCTGCCAGAGCATGCATGCTCAAGCCAAGGGTGGCGTCCAGCTCAGCTGTAAACACCTTTACAAACCACACACATTCTCCTCTGGAAAAGCCAAGAGCTGGAGGATGTCATTAGCACATTTTTCTCAGCTGCAGTGGGCCCTTGATCCCCTGGGACACAGCTTCTAGGGTCCCCCCCTCGTTTAATGCTGGGCTGAAACGGCTTATTTGTCACCAGTCCATTTGGGCAGGCGTGTGTGTAAGGAAGGGTCATGCCGGTCATCTGGCAAGTGTGACTGGCCTTCATCAGCTCCTTATCCCTCAGCTGATTATCACCCTCTCTCTCCAGCTCTCTTTACAGCTATTAGTTACAGATGAATGTTCTGAGCTATTTTTTACAAATTTAACCCAACACAAAGTGAACTCTAATTTGCTCTTAGAATTATCCTTCATCCATAATTTGGTCCAAGGATATTTACACTATGTGATATTAAAGGAGTTTTCTAGTGACTGGGCGGTACTGAGCCAAGATGTTTGTGGAATACAAAAGATGTGGGGTAGGTAGACTATCACACCTCAGGCCATATCTTTCCCAGGTGAGTAAGCTGTTCCTAAGCAGAAAGGCTAACTGCCTACTGCTTACTGCCACTGCATCCCACGTGGACCAGGTCAGTAGGTGCAGCCAGTGCCAGAGTCCCAGCTCCTTTGCTGGGTGCCCAGCCTGAGATGACATGTGCCATCCTAGAGAGAAGTGGAGAGGGCACTATGTCTGTTCATCCCCTAGAAGCCCAGGCCTGTCTTGCTGACCCAGCTGGATGAGGGGTACCCTCGGACTATGCTTGGGGCCAGAATCTGGTGTCTTAAGCTGAGAATGGAAAGCAGGGTCTACTTCTGAGCAGCAATGGCTCTGGCTAAGGAAACTTGACCAGTGTGATTACAGAAACAGGAAAAGACTCCAAGCTAGGACATGCTATTTGGAATATGGGGAACACCATCACCTAATAGAACAACCCTGTTCCTGTACAAGAGAAGGAGTTGGTCCAAGTCCTAGGCCACATATGTCACAATTGTTTTTTTACCTTCAGTAGCTTTTATACGCATATCAAAGTTACTGCTTTCATATTTAGGTCACTCAAAGAGTTCCTCTTACTCTGGGTTCCTGCTAACTATGCACAACATCTCAGAGGGTGAGTTACAAAACTATTTTTCTAACTGTAGCAAAGGTAATTTGGGGTGGGGGAGGCTTGGGATATACCTAAATGTAACTAATGACATTGTCCACCTTGAGGGATGAAAGGGAAACTGCACTTAAATTTAATTCACCATTGGATAGCTCGTGCCGTAAAGAACACACATCAAATATCCAAGAAGCAAAATTGATCATTAGCTTAATTTGGGGGTTCACTATAGGGGGGTTACTTTGTCTAGAACACAGGCACCTGCAAGTAGAATGTGAGCTGACTTCTTGGCAATCAGATCTTAGCCCTTTGAAATGTATGGTTGATGTAAGTATAATTAAGTAGTAAACTTGTATGGTATATACCTATATTCCAATAGTGTATACCTGTATGTGTGGGATTTGCTAATATAACCATTTCAATAAAAACCTATTGAAAAAGATGCATTGGCCACATGGAGTACTGTTGGTGGTAACCTGTATCAGTGAAGACTCTTGGTTGCAAATGTCAGAAACCCCAACCCAAACTGGCTTAAGCCAAAGAGAAGTATGGTGTCTCACAAAAGCTTAAATGCCATGGGTATGCTTACGTCACTTATAGCATGGTTTGGCCCTCAGACACTGACACCAGGACACATTTGCTAGCCTTGCTTCCTCCAAGTAAACTGCATTCTCAGGCTCAGAGAGGTCATAGCCCCATCAGCACAAGAGCTGGTTTAGTTCCCCAAGAGACCAGAATGGCATCTCCTTGACCCTGATTGGCTTGGTTGGAAGCACATGGACATCACCGAACCACTATGGTCACAGAGGTAGAATGTGCCATTAGCTAAGGCCAACATGGGCTCTACTTCTGCAGCCCAGGAGTGCATTCAGCTTCACCTGAAAGATAGGAGCTGAGAGTTGTAAGGTGTGGTTGCCACAGCAAAATCATGATGCTGCACATGAAGAAAAGGATGTTGGGGCAAAAACAGCCAATGTCCAATACATGTAGAATAGAGTTGGAACCTTAAAGGTCTGGACATTAATATTACCTCTGCCACTTATTAGTATGAAATTGGCAAATCACTTCACCTGTCTGGATTTCAGTTTTATCTCTTTAATATGGATCTTAAAATATCTAACTCATAGGGTAAATGAGTGGGGATTGGATTTAAAACAATGAAAGTAGGCTTAATATCATATATACAATAACAGTCTAGTATCTGGAATATATAAATAACTGTTACAGCTCAACAATCAAAAAGACAACCGGGGTTTCCTTGGTGGCGCAGTGGTTAAGAATCTGCCTGCCAATGCAGGGAACACGGGTTCGAGCCCTGGTCCAGGAAGATCCCACATACAGCGGAGCAACTAAACCCGTGTGCCACAACTACTGCGCCTGTGCTCTAGAGCCCACGAGCCACAACTACTGAGCCCACGTGCCACAACTACTGAAGCCCGCTCGCCTAGAGCCCGTGCTCCGCAACCAGAGAAGCCACCACAATGAGAAGCCCGCGCACTGCAGCGGAGTAGCCCCCACTCAACGCAATTAGAGATAAGCCCATGCAGCAACAAAGACCCAACCAGCCAAAAATAAATAAATTTATTAAAAAAACAAAACACCTTAAGCCTCCAGGGATGATTCTAAAGTGCCCCCTTCCCTCTGGCCTCCTTCCGGATTCTGGCGGCCTCAGGCCAGATCCTGCATCCCAATTAGCCCTGGATATTCTGGATTTATGCTATTGCCCCAGACGGCATTTAACCGCTCTCTCATTCACTCAAAAGGGTCAATGTTTGGACTGTGAGGCGGTCGACCCCTACAGGCCAGCACTGGGAGAGCAGGGATCCACATCCCCAGCCTCCCTTTGCTGCCCGCCCCATACCCGTTCAGAAGCCCCTGCTGGCCCCAGGGCAGGCCCTGCCCCCGACCCCAAGACCACTCAGCCTCAGTGATCCCATCTATAAAGTGAGGGACTGTACTGGTTTCTGAGGACCCTGCCAGCCTCAGAGCTTCCTGACAACCTGTCCTGGACTCCCGGAGGTTCTCTTTGTCTTAGGCCCAAGTGCCAAAATTGAGTTACCAAAATCGACTAACCCTTTTCCAGCCACCCTTTCCAATGTTAACACGCACTGGCTTGCCCTGCACAATCAGCCAAAACTGTATCTCCAAATGCTGTTTCTCTACATTTTCCCCGCAAACCCTGGATGGGTTTTTACAAAAGGCCAGAAGCCCTGCTATCTGTGGACCGTGGACTCAACCATTCCGGCCAGAGGCGCGTGGCCCCGGCACCTGGCCGCTCCTCCTAGATGAGGCTGCAGCGCAGGGGCCTGCAGCGAGAAGGGCGAAAGTGAAGCGGACACGGCCGGGCTAAGCCGGCCTGTGGCCCGAGGACTGGGCGGGTGGGCGGGGCCGGGTGGCGAGAGCGAAGGGCCCGCTGGTCCCGGCGGCCGCAAGGGGGCGCCGCCCGCTCGCCTCGCCCCGCCCCGCCCGCTCGCCTCCGCGCGGCGACTATCGCGGCGCTTCCGCCTGGCCGGCCACGGCCCGGTGTGAACGGCGCCACGATGTGGCTGGGCCCGGAGGAGGTGCTGGTGGCCAACGCGCTGTGGGTGACGGAGCGGGCCAACCCCTTCTTCGTGCTGCAGCGGCGCCGGGGCCACGGCAAGGGCGGCGGCCTCACGGGTGAGAGGCGCGCGGCGACCGGGCCTGTGGGCGCCGCCGCGGGGCGGGCGAGGAGGGGGCGCCGGGCGGCGGGGCCCAGGACTAGCGGCCCAGGACAGGCCCAGCCTCGGCGCGTCACTGCGGACGCGCACGTCAGCGCGTGCGGCGGGGGCCTGGGGGCGCGAGGCCGGCACTGAGTGGGGGGTGGGAGGTAGGAACGCGAACCGCCCGTGGGAGGCAGGGACGGGGTGGGGTGGTGCGAGGTGAGGACGGGGCCAGGGACTCGAGGAAGACAGATGCGCTCGCGTTAGGAGGCGGATGGGGAGACTTCGGTCAACCAGGGCTGCCAGGAGAAGGCTGGAGGCGGCCTCTGCCCGGACTCGCTGCCCGTGAGCTTCCCGGTGCTTAGCGGAGGCGTGTGCCGCTTCCTGGAAGGGGATTTCACAGCTGAAAGTCCGCGAGATCTTCTGGTCTTCTGCTTCAGTTTCTCCAAGTGCCTCCAAGGAGGGGTCAAGTGATACAAGCATTCGTTTTCTTTTGCCTCCTTCATTCCCAACTCACCAAAGAATTGCCTTTTCAGCAAGATCAGAGTTCTCCCAGCTAATGCTGGCCTCAGCCCCCATCCCTCCAGCTTCTCCTCACCCACCTTTCCTGGTTCTTGGTGCGTTGGAGCTGCAGACCGAGGCTTAGCCGAATCACCAGTATATGTGTTCCGGTGAACCAGCCAAGGTGCCTCTTTGCCCGTCTGGGTACTACACAGGACTAGACTAGACCGGCACCTCCTGGAGTGTGTGGCATTTGGGATCCAGGGGATGCCTACTGGGCATTCCCTCTACAGGGGTTGTCCAAGGTCCCTCATGCTCCAGGACCTGCCCCAGGCACTCCCAAGCAGACCTGGGTCAGTCTTAGGGCCAGACCAGTGCCTGCGCTCCTCGGGTGGCCCATTGTTGCCATTTAGGACCTCAGGCCCAATGTTAACAGGTCTTCCAGTTATCAAGAGAATTTTCTGTGAAATGTCCTAATTTTAAACATTAGCAGCTAATGCAGTCCTACCAGATGCAGATAGAAGCTTCCCATAGGAGACCTCTTCCGTCAGTCTTTCCTGGGCCACACCTCCTGATGTGGAAGAGACTGTACCATTCCCAAGAAACCTGTTCCTTTGGTGCCTTGAGCTCTTTCCCAAAGGCCTCTAGAATCACAGGAGCCAGTGCTGGACCTACCTCCTGGACTAGACTGTTCAGTGGTGGTTAGACAGCAGCCCCTCTGGAGAGACTGACCAGTGGTCAACCTTGAAGCCCAAGTAGAAAAGCAATGCTTGGGCGACCAGTATCTTTGGTTGCAGCAGCATACCGTTGTGTCAGATTTCAGGGCTTGTTCTGTGCTCTGTTTCTCCACAGATCATCTCAGCAGGTGGGTGGGTCCCTCTGTGCTCTGCTTTCCTGTACAGAGAAGGCCCTTTCTACCACACTCATCTCTCCATGTCCCCCAAGGCAGAGCTCCCCAGGTGCCCCCTGATAACCACACCTTGAACTCTCTGCTCCAGCTAGGTTTGGTGAGTCCTGGCATGGCCTTCCCTGTGCCATCATGGACATAATGGCTTCCTGACCACTGTCTCCCTGGGGGAGGAACAGTTAGTGATGTGGTTTTATTCAAGCTGTCTTTTAAAAACAGATACCAACCTAGATTCTTCATTGAAGAATGTGATGAGATGGCCTGCCCATTAAAAAGTTTTCAAGTCTTGCAGTATGGATATGCCAACAGTATAGGAATTAAAATAAAATTTCTGAGACCAGAAGAGAAACCTCAACACAAACAGTAAAAAGCAGTTTATTCCAAACACTGATAAGGCTTGAATATGCCGCTTTAACCGAAATTTAGAGAGGCATTTTACAACATTTCAGTAAAGCAAGTGAGAGATTACAGACTCCTGACTTGGATGTATGTGAAGAGTACCTTCTTTTGTAACTGGATATTTTATTTATTAGAGACTGGAGGGGGAAAAAATCAAATTAAGAATGGAATATGAAACAGAAGTGTTAAAATCGAGCAATAAAATCAATAGAAATTATTCTGATATCAACAGGAAAATGGTAACAAAATATTTTCAGATCATACCAAAAGTAGCTCTTCATGAAACGGAAAAAATAAGTTTCAAATAGGAACAATGGACAGGCTTTTATGTAGCTGGATAATTCAATAAATGAAGAAGAATGAATCGAATAGTGGTAAAAGGTAGACGTTTTCTCTAATTTATTGGGGAAATAGTGACATTGACAAATGTCGATGACATTGTGATGAGAAGGAAAACTTGAAATGCCCTAAAATGCTTCAGTTCAGAGGTGGAAAAAAAAAACAAAACAGAATCGGTGTTTTCCTAAATTGGACAATTCTAAAAATTTGCATGTTCTTTTTATTCATGACTTTTGAGGCTACATTATCTTCCTGTTGTTGATGTGGAAAATGATGTTACAAAATCATTGTCTTATGAAGAAGGCATCAGAGTACACAGCCAAAAAGGCCGCACATGTCAGAGAAACATGTCTTAAGAGATGTGTCTGGCAGTTAATAAAACATACTGTATTATTTTTCTGGATTTTGTGATATTTGTAGTATTGTTGTTTTTAATTGTCATTGTTGTACTTTCTCATTCTGAAGAAATACTTGTTTTCAAACCTGATTTTGTATTTTTCTTGAAGAGGGCCTCCCACATCGTCTAAGCTTTGGGCCCCATAAAACCTGAATCTGCTCCTGTCTGCAAGTATTTCTGAGTCAGGAGGACAAGCAGAAGCTTCCAGGAAGAAGTGGGAGGGGATTTTTTGATAGGGATCAGACACTGGCTGAAGGCCTTTGAGGAAAAAGAAGTAATTTAACAGACCAGGGTAATGTAAGGTGTTTCACCCTCTTGGCTGGGGCTTTGGGGGCACTGCTACCCTCATGGCTGCCTCCAGCCAGGCCCAGCTCTCAGCCCAGCCTTCCCTCACCCTCCCCTCTCTCTGCCCTGTTGCCAGGTCTTCTCGTGGGCACCCTGGATGTGGTGCTGGACTCCAGCGCCCGGGTGGCCCCTTACCGCATCCTGCACCAGACCCAGGACTCGCAGGTCTACTGGACAGTGGCGTGCGGTAGGTGCCCTGAATCACAAGGGGTGCTGGGCAGGGCCTGCCCCAGAGAGGGAGGGGACGCAGCCTGCATTCCTGCATTGGACATGGCCCGCTGAGAACCTGATGCTGCCCCTTGTTCAGACAGCACAGCCCAGGCCAGCATCCAGCTTAGGAAGGCAGCTCAGCTGTGCACAGATGCAGGGCTAGCGGACATGGGCCCCATGAAGCCCTGCGTGCCTCTCTGAGGGCTTGGCCTTGGGCAGTGTCCATGTTCTCCTGCTAACCTTTTCTCAAGGCGGATACAGCTTATCAGTATTCATGGACTACATATTTTTTTAATTCACCTACTCACTAAAAGTTATCTATAAACCCCAAAATCAATACTTGTGGTACTTTTGGGGTCATTTGTGGACATCTGTGGAAATGTGTGTCTGCAGAGCAATGAAAAATTTGAGTCACCAGACACACAGGTTCCCAGCAGCGGTGGAACAAGGCATCCTTCTGCCTTCTTGTTTCAGCTCTCAAACCATAAACATGTCTCCTTTTAGAAGTCTAAGCACCATGCTTCTCACATTTTGTGTTATCTGTTGGTGACTTTGCTGTTTAAAATGGCCCCAGGTATAATGCTGAAGTGCTGTGTGGTGTTTTTAAGCGCGGGAAGCTGTGATGTGCCTTATGGAGAAAATACAAGTTAGATGAGCTTCCTTCAGGCATGAGTTACAGTGCTTCTGGCTGTCAGTTCAATGTTAGGGTATTAAAAATATATATTAAATGAGGTGTCTTTAAGCAGAAAGACATATAAGACAAAGTAGTGTATTGATTGGTTGGTGAAAATGTTGTGACCAGAGGCTCGCACGAACTTAGCCCTGTAGCTCCCCTGGTTTGTAGAACATAACCACTGTGAATAACGAGAATCGCTGGTAGTTGTCCTTCTCGGAGGACACACCCACCCTGCCAAGAGTCCAGGGGGAAGTCCCCTTTCAGCCTGGCTGAGGTCCCTGGGATAAAACAGCAGTCATAGCTGGCACTCAGACAGCACTTCCTGCATGCCAGACATGTGAACCTCCCAACAACTCCAGAAGGTGGAACTTTGATTTTCCCCATTTTGAAGATGAAACTGTGGCCCAGAGGGGTTAAGTAACCCTCCCAAAGTCACACAGAACCACAGATCAGACCCAGAGCACCTGTTCGTGTCCACTGTGCTGAATATCTCTCTCTGCTAGAAGCCACAGTGTCACTGTCCCCCAGGATAGTGGTTTTCCTTGGAGACCTGAGAAGTGATGGGAGTGTTCACAGCTGGACTTCAGCTTGGGGGGGTGGGGGGAGAGAGGTCAAGGGGTGAAGGCACCAGGGTGCCCAGAGTGGGGCACTGGCAGGAGGGAGGTATGTGGTAGGGCCCAGGGCAGTTGGTGTGTGCCTGGGCTAAGATGAGACGCTTCACTCTAAAATGGGCCCTTGAGATGTTCATCTTTGTCTCAAGGTGTTCCTTCTCAGGAGAAGGGCAGTGGTAGTGAGAGCAGCCTCTCTGTGGGGAGAGAGGGGTATGGCTACTCTGTGGGGCCTTGTGGGAACCCCATTGGTGGCATTAGGGCGTGCTGCTGGGGAGGGACCCAGATGCACTGTGGAGCCCCTGCCCTGGTCAGGCCCCTGTGCTCATCTGCTCATGCCTCTCTGTTTTTACCCACCACCTCTCTTCAGCTCTCCAAAAGCAGACACCTACTGACACCTGCCACTGAATCTCCACTCCTTAGACTGCCATTAAAGGACTTTTCAGGGTCTGCCTGCCTCCATTTCTGTCTTCCTCCCCCCACCAGCTCACACCTGGCCTTCGGCCAGACAAGACACTTGCAGGGCCTGAAGTTCTTAACTGTACCTGTCCTGGCTGGTGTACCTACAGCGTCGCCCCATGTCTACTTTACTTCCTCCTGCTCTGTTGAGTACCTACGCAGATGTCACATCCAATGGAAAACCTTCCCAGATTCCCTGGACTCATGTACCTACCCTTCTCCCTCCTCTAGACTTGCCGTGTCTCCACCAGCACTTTTGCATTGAAGGCTCACTGGCTCTCCCACTAGGCCAGCAATTCCTTGAGGGTGTGGGCAGGTTCTGCAGCTGGGCAGCCTGGATTGGCGTTATGGTGTGGTCACTTCCCAGCTAGGTGACCTTGGGCAACATACTCAACCTCTCTGTGCCTCAGCTTCATCCTATAAAATGAAAATAACTGTACCTGTCTCCAAGGTGCTCTTAAGAATCAAATAAGATAATCCATAAAAAGTTCTGGAAAACAGAAATAGCACTTAATAATTTAATTAGCTATTATATTTTTTATTCCCAGTACCTAGCATAGAGATGGCATAGTTTCAGTGTTTACTTAGTGCTAAATGAAGATTGAGTTGCTTTTAACTAATAATTCTTTTAAGTGAATATATGTAAATATTTATAATTAAAGTGCAGACAGATCCACACAGGCATTGTGGACAAAATTCCTGTTTTAGGCTGCCGGGAACATGTGTGTAAGAGGGTTGCATCACATGCAAACTCAACTTCCAAATTCAAATGTGGGTTCTTAGCAAAAAGAGCAAGAAAGAAAGAACTCACTTCACCTAACAACTAGACCTTGGCCTCTGTGCACTAGGGAAAGGAGGCCATAATAGCTATACAAAGAAAAATGAAAAAAAATAATTTATGGATGATTTAGGAACTTCCAGAGGTAATTTCTATTTATAGTTACCTATTGTTATGATTATCACTGTTGTATGATTCTGGGTTTAATCATTTTCACATGGGCATCCTCCCACAGACCATGGGAGAGGGTCTTTCTGTGGAATTGCTTGTTAGGGTGGTGAGCCTCTTGGGTAAATGTAAAGAAACAAACAAATCAACCCTAACCAAGTCAGGCTGGACTGTGACATGTGACAGAGCAATGAGCAGATGCCTGGGCCAGAGGAGATGACAGGGACAAACTCAGCCTGGCCAGGGCGGGGTCAGAGCTGAGTCTTCAGCTGATGGAAAAGTTGTAGCCAGGTAGTGAAGGATGGGGTGACCAGGGATTGGGCGCCCAGCAAAAAACGTCTGTGGTCCACAGTCATGTCGGACTCACGTCTTTGCTAACGCTCCCTCCATGCCGAGTGTGTGGGCCTGCCGTGGTCACAGAAGCAACTGGGCCTTCTGGGTGCTTACAGTCCACAGACTGTCCCACCCTAGGCTGCTGAAAAGGAAGCAGAGCCTTCACTCCTTTTCTTATTCTTGTGTTAATTCATTCAGAGAAGAGTTCTTAAGTGCAAAAACCCCATGCCAGACACATGAAAAACCCCAAAAAGTGGGGTGCCAGAGGGGCAGGGGAAGCCAGGCCTGGAAGGGACTTCCCTCATCCCTTCAGTTTTCCTCCTGGGGCCCCTTTTCCCAATTCCCTGATGGAGGCAGAGAAAACAGCTGCCTCACTCTTTGGGAGTGGCGATGGGCCGCCTCTCTGAGTTCTCCCATTTCCACTGGGCCTACAGTGCCCACAAGGACCCCTCCCTGAGGAGGGCAGGGACCCCCTCCTAGGTGGGGCAGACACTGGGGGCCAGCCAGACACTGAAAGGTCAGACAGGGGTTCCTGGAAGAGACGGGATCCAGGTTGGGATGTGAACTGGGATGAGGAGGAGGAGGCAAAGACCTGGGTGGGGCATCTGGCTTCAGAGAGAGGGATGAGCACCTCTGGCCCAGCAGGAGACCAGCCAGCCAGGGGCCTGGAGTCCTACAGGAAGCTCCAGCTGCCATCTGTGGATGCCTGCATTCTCAGGAGAGCCACAGTCACCTATACCAAGTCTGACTGTGTCTGGCTAATCAGCTGTACATGGAAGACCACATTAAGTCCTTTTATCTCGAAGAAAAGTAAGTAAGCAAACCTGCAAATGTATAGACTATTTCTGGTAGGACACAGAGGAAACTAGCAGTCACTCTTACTCTGGGCATTAGAGGGAAGTTGAGGCTTTATTTTTCTCATGACTCTGTAATTCTATTGGAATTTTTTTATTTTGTGTTTTTATCAGGACCATTTATGACTTTTGTCATATACATGAAGAAGGAAAGAGTAAGCAGCTCAAAGATTGTAGTCACTTTGGTATAGCAAATTAGGTCAGCCATTTTAATCTCTCTTGAGTTTATATTTAAGGCCTGGTGATTTTATGATTTTCCTTTTCTTTATGCCACCAAACCTCTCCTAGGTTCTTCCCGCAAAGAGATCACAAAACACTGGGAATGGCTGGAAAATAACTTACTCCAGACACTGTCCATCTTTGACACTGAGGAAGACATCACCACCTTCGTCAAGGGCAAGATACATGTAAGATTCACTTTCCACTACTGGTTCTCACTCTCTTCTCTGGGCTACCAGTGTTCACCTTTGTCATCTTCTATAACTTTCAGACAACACCGTGTAGTTCTTTCCCCCATTAAACAGAAATGGAAACGAAGGGTCTGATCTTCTTTTAGTGTTGAAAGGGGCAGTTGAACTCATTGTATGCAGGCCCCATCTACTGGCCAGCCACCGGAGTTTAAGCTTAGCTGGGAGTTTCCATTCCCTGCAAAGGGCCTCAGAGCAAATATGCAGATACACAACTCTGATAGCCAGTTCCTTGGCCAACAGAGGAAGAAGTTGGAAATGACAGGATAATTTTAGGTATATTTCTATTATAAAACTAACATTACTTCAAAATGCACAGACACTTTGACCCAGCAAGTCCATTCCTTGGAATTTACCCTACAGAGTATTCATATGTCCAGAATGATGTATGTATCAGGATGTTCCCTGCAACACTGTTAGCAAAAAGGCTGGAAACAACGCCTCCCAGTCCCATGGTAAGAGGGGAAGCAGCTGTTCTTTCCTCTGCAAATTGAGAGGACTCATACTTGCTAACATAGCATTTATTGAGTATTTTCTTTATGAGTACTGTGCTGAGCACTATATATTCAGGGGACTTGGTCAGTCATATGTGGTATTCTTAGTGGAATATTTTACAGCTAGCAAAATAATTATGAAGATTGTAGCAATGTGTGAAAACATCACAGTGATGTTTAGATTGTTTCCTCTTTAGGGAATAATTACATAATGAGCATTTATCTGAGTTATCTGTGTGTGTGTGTGTGTGTGTGTGTGTGTGTGTGTGTGTGTGTGTGTGTGTGTGTCTTTTTCTTTCTGTTGGATTATTGCCTTGGATTAGATTCCTCAGAGAGGTGTTACCAGGTCAAAGTTTCATGATGCAAACTTACTTTGGGCAAGCCCTTGTGACTTCATTATACCAGAACCTCCTAGACCTGGGCAGATGGCACCAAGAGTTCCTCAGCAGTTCTCTGTGTACCTTGGGGTTCAGGGTGGGACCTGTGTTGCCTTTCTAGTTCCAGGAAAATAGACAAAGAGAGCAGAGGCAAGCCTTCACTCTCCTAATGAGCCAGCTGGGCAATAATAATAATAACAGCAACATTATGGAATGTTTCCCTTATACCAGGCCCAAACAAACTAACCAACAGAACAGAATAAAGTTCTAGATGAGTCAAAGGAAAAAATGGAAATTAGAAAATATTGAGGGAATCCCCAGGCCATCCAGTGGTTAGGACTTGGCACTTTCACTGCTGGGGCCCAGGTTCAATCCCTGGTCAGGGAACTAAGATCCTGTAAGATGCGAGGCCACAAAAACAAAAAACAAAAAACTGAGAACTGGGCAATTATGGAAATACTACTGTTTATCAGAATTTGTGAGATGTAGCAAAAGCAGGACACAGGAGGAAATTTAAAGCCTTACATTTTCTGTTTTATAATGTGAGGAAAAGAAGAAAGGGTGGAAATTAATGAGCCAGGTGTCCAATTCAGTAAGTTAGAACGCCAGAGAAACCAGGAAATTAGAAAGAAGGAAATATAGTTATCACAAAAAAATTACTATTCGCTGAAGACTCAGATTATAGTTAGCATTTTTTTAGCAATAAAGAATTTTTTAATTAAGATAGGTACCTTATTTTTTTAGACATAACGCTATTGCGTATTTAATATACCACAGTATAGTGTAGACTTAAGTTCTATATGCACTGGGAAACCAAAAAATTTGTGTGACTTGCTTTAGTGCGACATTTGCTTTATTGCTATGGTTCAGAACCAAACCTGCAATATCTTCAGGGTATGCCTGTAACAAAGGGAAGAAGTTAATTCCTTAGAAAATAAAGGAATGATACAGAAGAGCAACAGGTCCAAAAACAGATGTAAAATATAAACAAACCTGTGGCAAAAGTGATCCAGGACAAAAGAGAGAAACCTCAAATAAGTAATGTTGGGAATGAAATATGATAGCATCTATTTAAAATGCAAAGTTAGGGGCTTCCCTGGTGGCACAGTGGTTAAGAATCCACCTGACAGTGCAGGGGACACGGGTTCAAGCCCTGGTCCGGAATGATCCCACATGCTGCGGAGCAGCTAAGCCTGTGTGCCACAACTACTGAGCCTGTGCTCTGCCCGTGCTCTGCAACAAGAGAAGCCACTGCAATGAGAAGCCTGCGCACTGCAACAAAGAGAGTAGCCCCCGCTCGCCACGACTGGAGAAAGCCCACATGCAGCAACGAAGACCCAATGCAGCCAAAAATAAGTAAAATTTTAAAATAAAAATAAAATAAATAAATAAATAAAAGCAGGGTTAAGAAAAAAGAGAGTAAGGGGACTTCCCTGGTGTTCCAGTGGTTAAGACTTCACCTTCCAATGCAGTGGGTGTGGGTTCGATCCCTGGTCCAGGAGCTAAGATCCCACATGCCTCGTGGCCACAAAACCAAAACATAAAACAGAAGCAATATTGTAACAAATTCAATAAAGACTTTAAAAATGGTCCACATCAAAAAAATCTTAAAAAAAAGAGAAAGAGAATGCCATAAACAGCTTTAAGCCCATAAATTGTAAGAAGTGAGACAAGATGGACACTCTTAATATGTTTTAGTTTCCAGTTGCTACTGTAACAAGTTACCATAAACTTAGTGGTTTAAAACAACACAAGTTCCTTTTCTTACAGTTCTGGAGGTCAGAAGTCTGAAATGAATCTCACAGGCTAAAATCAAGGAATTGGCAAGGCTGACTCCTGGAGGCTCTAAGGGGAGAATCTGTTTCCTTGCCTTTTCCAGCTTTCAGGAGCTTCGTATCCGTGATTCTTGGCCCTTACCTTTCTGTTGAATGCCAGCAGCATGGCCTCTTCAGTCAACCAGTCAGTCTCTCAACCCTTCTGGGGATTGGGATGTAAACATCTTTGGGGGGGCTGTTATTTGGTCTATCACATAATAGAACTTAAACTGAGACTCACAAAAAAATAGCAAACTTGAATATGCTTAAAACTATTAAAGAAATTGAATCAGTAATTTAAAATCTGCCCAGTGATTTTTACAGTCCAGTTGTATCAGCAAACAAACAAAATCCCAGTCCTGTGGGCCAGGCCGTTCATTCCCATTGGTGAGGACCATTACTCCTGAGTAGAGGCCAGCGGACAATGCAGAGGAAAATGCAAAGCAGAGTGTCAGCCCCTCTGCTCCCTGCTTGGGGGTCTCCCAGGTGCAGCTGAAGGAGTGGGGAAAGGGGACTGCCAACTGAGACCCAGGAAGGTGGCCTGAGGGACAGGGTGCCGTGATAGCCCACAGGCTGTCTCGGGCCCACCTTTCCACTGGTGGGGCCCCTTCCCCAACCTCCCAGTAGGTGCATTTGAGGGAAGCAGAAGACAAGGGCAGGGCCTTAGTAACAAGAAGGGTGCTTTGCCAGAGCCTCTTTCCCAGACATAGAGCTAGTTCCTGCAGTAGTGTTCTGGGGAGGCACCAGAGGCAGCTTGAGAGAGAGAAGAGGTTGGAGTTGCAGCTACAGTGGTACTGGCTATACTGAGATGGAGGTACATCTTACCTTTGGGTCTTCACCCAAACTCCTGGCTGTTCTCCCTGCTCATGGTTACAGGAATTCGAGGCTGCCAGGAGGCTCAGCAGAAGCAGCAATCTGGGCCACAGCAGTTGCCTTGAATTACTTTAGCTTATCAAGTCATCATCCTCCTGGAAAATCTGCATGTACATTTTGAGCCAAATGCGCTAAGAACCTGTTTTACCCCAGGAGGTTTGGGGTTGGCTTTGTGGCCCAGTGTGATGTCTCTGGGCACCCTGAGCCCAGTGAAGATGCTGGTGGGATACAGCATAGATATGCCCTGAGTTGGTTGGCCCTGTGGCTGATCTCTGGACCCTGAACTGGGTAGGTCCTGAGCTGGGTGGGTCCTGCAGCTGGTCTGTGGGCCTTGAGCGGGGGCAAGAGGCAGGAGTCCCCTGGTATGTGGGGGGGGAGTATCAAGTACAGAAGATCCTCCAAGACATTGTCATAAGAAATGCACGTCACAGAACAGTGCCACAGCAAGTTCCCATTTGGGCAAAGAAAGAGGGGAAAGAGCAGATTGCATGTATTTGCTTAAAGGTGCATCAGTGCCAGCCTGTCTGGGAGGAAACCAACAAAGTGGCTACAACAGCAGAGGAGATGGAGACTCCCTTCTCACTGAACACACTTTTTTACTACTTGCATTTTTTTACCATGTTTATGTATTATATTTTTCAGATATTTACATTAAAATAACTAAAATGTAAATTTAAAAATTCCCTTCTCTGATCCAGTAGAGATAATAGCTCAGGGAGTTAGGGGAAATTGCCCAGCATCTGTCTGGCCAGAGCAGACGACAGGCCTACCTGCTTGTGGCCCTTGGGCCAGCGACCAAGAGTCCTGGGTCCCACCACTTGAGTTCCCTGCGGGAACCAGTCCCCTTGTCCTCCTACAGGGCATCATCGCAGAAGAGAACAAGAACCTGCAGCCCCAGGGAGATGAGGACCCTGGGAAATTCAAGGAGGCCGAGCTGAAAATGCGGAAGCAGTTTGGGATGCCCGAGGGAGAGAAGCTGGTCAACTACTACTCCTGCAGCTACTGGAAGGGCCGCGTGCCCCGGCAGGGCTGGCTCTACCTGACCGTCAACCACCTGTGTTTCTACTCCTTCCTGCTGGGCAAGGAGGGTGAGTGCAGGCAGCAGGAGTGCCCCCTGTGTCCCCCCTAGCCCCAGTCCCGCAGCTGGCCCCGTCATCCTCAGGGCATCCTCCTCTGCCCTCACCCTCGACCTCGCCTCTAGAAAATGTACCGCCTCCCCAGCCTGTCGAAGTTCCTGAGGGCTGTCCCTCCTCGGCCCCCGGATATTCTGTCCCCACATACCCACCAGAGAGTCTCCCCAGAACCTAGTGGCCCACGACCAGAACTCCAGACTTGAACCAGGCATCACCGGGCTCTTGGGGGCTCCTGTCATGTATACATCAACTAGCACAGTTCTTCACATAGTGACTTTCTGCACAGGGCCTCCCCTCTTTGAAGTAGAGTGCCAGGGCACCCATCATTCCTGAACGGCTCCAGGTTACATGGTGCCTTGGACGTGTGCCCCTGCAGCCACCTGCTGCAGGTCCCTCCCCACAGGAAGCCCTGGCCTCAGGACAAAAGGCAGACTCCCAGCCAGTGCACTCTGCTGCATGTCGCCCCCAGAAAGAGCCTCCAGGGCTTTAGCTGCTCTCAGTGTGGCCTTTCCTGGGCCCAGCAAGGCCGGCTCCCAGCCATGCACACACACCTGTCACAACCTCCCCTGCCTTTCTCCCACCTTTGCATCTTCTCATCAGGCAGGGGCCAGCGTCCTCTCTGTGCTGGTCACACCATGTCGTGACTTGTTCCCACATCAGTGCACTCCCACTAGGTGGGGCTTCTCAAGTCCAGGGTCTCAGCTAGCTCACCTCTGTTTGTTCATTCATCTCATCCTTTAGCCGTTTGGTTGGCAAACCCAGGAGATTCTCGGGGCTGGGCACTGGGTTAGCCCGGGACGGCCCAGTCCCTCCTCGTGGAGCTGGTGTCCCAGCGTAGCTAGGCTCAGGCATGGGGCCTGGGGGTGGGGAACGGGCAGGCAGTAGATGCTGCCCGCTCCCCCACATGGGTTCCAGGCCCAGGCAGGAGTCAGGAGCCTGCCTGCCCAGCCCTCCAGCTGGTTTGACCTGATGGTGTGTCTGTCCCCTCTGGTGTCCAGTGAGCCTGGTGGTGCAGTGGGTGGACGTCACACGGCTGGAGAAGAACGCCACGCTGCTCTTCCCTGAGAGCATCCGTGTGGACACCCGGGACCAGGAGCTCTTCTTCTCCATGTTCCTCAACATCAGCGAGACCTTCAAGCTCATGGAGCAGCTGGCCAACCTTGCCATGCGGCAGCTACTGGACAGCGAGGGCTTCCTGGAAGACAAAGCACTGCCCAGGCCCCCCCGGCCACACAGCAACATCTCGGCTCTGAAGCGGTGCGTTGTGCCTCCCCCACCCCCAGCAGGGACCTGCCCTCTTCACCCTTCACAGGCTCCCTGCGTGTAAGGGGGGCCAGGTGAAGGGGTGGTTTTCGATAGTGGGGAGGGCACCAGGAGATTCACAGAGGCGTCGTCCTGAAAAACCTACCACTGACACTGACGTGGAGGGAGTTCTTCATGTATTACTTCTCAAAGCCCTGGGGTGGGGAGGCTCTCACAGGCTCCTTGGTCTCAGACAGGAAGCTGAGGCACAGGGAGGTAGAGCAGCTCGCCCCAGACCCCAGTGCCTTAGCTCTAAGTGAGCAGTGGAGCCCAGGACAGGTGCCCCACCACGTCAGCCAGGGTATCCCCAGAGGCCTCTTCGGGAAGGCTTCAGAATCCCAGCTCAGGGTACACCACCTCCATCCCGCCATGATTGACAGCTCTTCTCAGGACCCCTGGGCCCTGACTCCAGGCCCCAGGAGACAGCCCTGCACAGGTCTGAGGTCTCTGCCACCCTGTCTGTGGGAATTGGTAGACAGAGGAACGATTCACTAGGGCTGGCCCCTCCAGAGCACTCTGTTCTCGCTCTTCCGTTGCAGCTTAGGGGAAACGTGTAGGCCAGCCAGGAGCTCAGATATTCCCTGAGCCCCTGGGTCCCACAGCCAGATTCACACCTATGTATGTAGAGACTGTGGCCTAGGCCCAGACTCTTGGGTGCACCTTCAGGACCAGAATGCTGTCCAAGGATATTACTTTCCTGATGCGAGTGACACGGTGGCTTTCAGAACCTTCCAGAACGAAAATGAGTAGGGCCGGACTTGATAGTCTCTGGCATTGTCCATCGAGGTGTGCCTGCCAGGCCGAGCTCAGGCTGCTAGTGGCCCCCATGGGGCTGGGAAGAGAGAGATGTTTACGAGGACAGGGCCACCGTGGGGGCGAGGAACAGGCTACCGGGCCCCTGCCTCACACAGCCATCGGACTGGCGAGTGTGCATTTCCGTTAAGCAACAGCACCCTGTGTTTTTTTCTTTTGGCTGCACCACGTGACATGTGGAATCTTAGTTCCCCTACCAGGGATCAAACCCATGCCCCCTGCAGTGGAAGCATGGAGTCTTAACCACTGGACCGCTGAGGAAATCCCAGCACCCTGTGTTTTAGACTTGACTCCACACCTGCCTGTCGGGAAGCCTTGTCTGAGTTTCTAGGTGGGGCTGGTCTTCCTAGTGAGAAGCGGCAGGGCGGGTGCAGGCACCCTCTGGGCACCACCCACCCTCAGTACTGAGCATGCTGTTTGTTGACCACTCCTCTGCTGGTCATACGGATGTCCACGTTTTACTACTTGACCATTCAGTGTGCATGTGTTATTGAACTCTGAGATCCCTGGGCACAACTTGCTCACAGGAGGACCCCCACGAGCCTGAGTCCAATGTGGAAACAGAGGGCATGAGGCCGCCTTGTGAGTGTGCTAGCCCCAACTCTTGTCTGCTTTTCTATCTCCCCCACCTTGGTTTCACCAGAGACCTGGACGCTCGAGCCAAGAACGAGTGCTACTGTGCCACGTTCCGGCTGCCCGGGGACGAGCGCCTGGACGGCCACACAGGCTGCACCCTATGGACCCCATTCAACAAGCTGCACATCCCTGGCCAGATGTTTATCTCCAGCAACTACATCTGCTTTGCCAGCAAGGAAGAGGATGCTTGCCACCTCATCATACCCCTGCGGGAGGTGAGCCCTAGGTCCTTGCCAGCTCTTCCCTCTCTTACCAGGGCACGTGGCCAGGTCCCCAGCCCAGGAAGCCCCTCAGGATTTAGTGATGTGAGTACAGAGGGCACATGGTGGTTCATGTGCTCCCCGAGCACCTGTCCTGTACCAGGCCCTGGCGGGAGTGGGTGCACTGGATGCCCCCTCAGGGATCAACCTCACCTGGTGGGGAGATACGGTGGGCTTTGGCCTGCCAGCAGAGCTCACAGTGGGACATACGAAAACCTCAACAAGGACCCACACGTCCCTGGTCAGAGCCCAGTGGCCTCCTGCAGGTGAGTGTCCCCTAGTCCTGCCTCCTTGGGCCTTGCAGTTAGACTTTGGCAAAGCCCTGCTTTGGCTGGGCTTGGAGGACTCTGATCCCACCCCAGCCCCATGTTACTCTCAGGGGCCACCTCACTGTTCCTCTCCTGACACCTGCCTTGGCTGTGGCCCAGGCTCTAGCAGAGTCATCGGAAGTCAGCTCTTACCTTTCAGGAGTGGGGTCAACTATCACCTGTCAAGGGTGGGGTTAGCTCTCACCTGTCAGAGTTATTTTTTCTCCAGTTTCTTGGGCTTCCACAGTGACTCTGGTAGAAACAAGGCCATTTGTCCTGTGCTGCCGTGAAGGTGTAGACAGTGAGGGAGAGCCGTCCACCCCTCCAAGGCCTCCTTTTCCTCATGGCCCAACAGGGCATACTGGCTGTTTAATTGAGGTTTAAGTGAGGTTCTTAAGCTATAAGCTAAAACACAGTATTTTGTTTGTAGAGCAGTGGGACCTCCCTGGCCTTTGTACAAAACCCTGAAGTTGCAGGTATTGTTACGAACAGGTGTGAGGTAGTGTGCTGCCTCAGTTTCCCCAAGGGAAGTCAGAGGCAAAGGACTTAAAGGAGCCACAGCTCCAGGCTCAGGGGCTCAGAGCTGGCCCCTGACTCCTCACTCTCCTTTGGCACTAGGTCTGTGGATTTGTCCTGGGTGCTGTACTGATCTGACCCTGAGCCCTGGGGGCTGGCTACAGGGTCATCTTAGGCCCAGCTCCATTTCTCCTGATGGGTCCTGACATTCCTGATGGCAGAGAGCTCTGGCTGAGCCAGGAAGCTCTTGGGATGGGGCTCTGCAGCTGGTCCTGATGGAGGCCCCTGCCCAGCACTGACCTCAGTATCCTAGCCAGGGAGCTTCACAGGGGCTCCTCACTCATGCCAGCCACACTCATGTGTCCACTGGGCTCTTGAATTTGCACTCCCAAATCTCATCCTCGCCTCTGGAAGTGACACCCCTTCCATCCGTTTGCTGAGGTGGAAAGCGGGAGCCATCCTTGATTCTGACCTGGCCTCGTTCCCACATCCTGACCATGGCATGTCCTGTCAGCTTGCTCTCCAGAGCATGTCCCTTCCTCTCTACAGCCACCATCTAAGACAAGCTGTCTGCTTGGCTCACCTCAGCAGTACCTTGTCTGCACCTAAGGCTTGAGGACCTATCCTTTAGATCCCATCCTTCCACAGCAGCCAACATAATTTAAAAATCTGCTCACCCTGGGTAGAATCCTCCGGTATCTTCTGTGATTAGAAGAATCTCCAGTTCTACACAGACATGCAGGCGCGCGCGCACACACACACACACACACACACACACACACACACACACACAGCCCACCCCTTCTCACTCTGCCCCAGCTTCTCTGGTCTTTCTTTGTCCATCACGCCAGTCCAGCCCCCTCCTCAGGGTGGTTGCTGGCCTCTCCCCTAGCTCTTTGTCTGGCTGCACCAGGTCTCAGCTCAGTTACTACCTCCCCAGAGGTGCCTTCAACAGGAAGCGGCCCAGTGGCCTCCCAGCTTGTCCTGTGGCCCCCACCAGCCCTGGTGACCGTGTTCATTAGCCTGCATGTCCATTGTTTGTACCCACCCCAGACTGCAGGCCCTGCCCCCTAAAAGCCCATCCTGTGCCCTGCACACTTGTACTGCTCTGTTCACACACCTCACAGTCAGAACTGGGCCCAGGACGCACATCAGGAAGTGCTGAGGGAATGAGTGCTCAGGAGGGCTTGCAGGCAGGGCTGCTCACTGTGCTTTAGGGCAGGGACATGACTGTCCATCTTGGGGAAGCTGATCAGGGCCAGCAGCTGGGCTCAGGCTTTACATTCTGTGTCACCATCCTGATGATGGTCCTGCAAGGCTGATATGTTCACACACATCAGCAGCTGAAAAAATGAGGCTCAGACATGCATGTAACTCACACAGCAGCAAGCAGCAGAGTCAGAATATGAATCGGCCAGGCCTGGAGAGCCCCTCGTCCATTCCCTGCCCCACGCCTAAGAGAAGACGACCTAAGCCCACCATGCTGTCAGCTTCACAAAACCATCTGGCTTTACATCCCAAGATACAGACCCCCAAATGGTGTTTTTGTCTTCTCAGGTGACCATTGTGGAAAAAGCTGATAGCTCCAGTGTCCTGCCCAGCCCTCTGTCCATTAGCACTAAGAGCAAAATGACCTTCCTGTTTGCCAACCTGAAAGACCGCGATTTCTTGGTTCAGAGGATCTCTGACTTCCTCCAGAAAATGCCATCCAAGCCGCCAGGCAACAGCAGAGCTGGGAGGAAAGCCAGCATTGTGGACTCAGCCCCAGAGGTGAGAGGGCCCTTCAGAGCAGTGGGGTGGGGGTCAGGGCCAGGAGAAGAGCCCAGGCAGCCCTGTGGTACCTGCCTTGGGCCTTGGGTGGGGAGGGTCCCCGCTTGGTGCAGGGTGGAAAACCTAACCCAGCCCCAGTCTCAGGTGTCCTGGCCACACACGCGATGCCTAGGGTCACAGCCCTCTCTGTACGCCGAGACGTGCCCCAGTCCTCCTGAGCGTCACCCCTGCCTGCCTCAAGTCCTATTCCACATAAGAAGCCTTCTCTGCCTGGCCCAGCCACCCTCATCTCTGTCCCTTATGACCTCTGCTGCACTGAGAGCCACTCTGTTTAGGCCTATCCAGCTTGTGTTTATTTACCTGTTGGGAGATTGATTTCTCCCATCAATCTTTCTTACAGGGTTACCTTTTGTTTGTTTGGGTTTTTTTTGTTTTTTTTTTTTGCGGTACGCGGGCCCCTCACCGCCGTGGCCTCTCCCGCCGCGGAGCACAGGCTCCTGACGCGCAGGCCCAGCGGCCATGGCTCACGGGCCCAGCCGCTCCGCGGCATGTGGGATCCTCCCGGACCGGGGCACGAACCCGCGTCCCCTGCATCGGCAGGCAGACTCTCAACCACTGCGCCACCAGGGAAGCCCCAGGGTTACCTTTTACTGCAATCTTTTTACTATACCAACAATATTAACAATAATTCTTTAACATCAAAAACTTGTATTTACATTTCCCCAGATGCACATGTTCTTTTTACAGTTTAGTCATTTGGATTGAGGTACACATAGGTCATACACATGTTACAGTGGGTTGGTATAATCCCTTTTTATCTATAGGTTTCTACTCCTCCCCCCCCTCTCTCTCTTTCTCTCTTTCTCTCTTTCTCTCTTTCTCTCTTTCTCTCTTTCTCTCTTTCTCTCTTTCTCTCTCTCTCTCTCTCTCTCTCTCTCTTTTCTTTTCTTGCAGTATTTTGTTGAAGGAATTGGGTCATTTGTGCTATAGAGTTTCTCGCAGTCTGGTGTTTGCTGATTGCATCTCTTGGAAACACTTAACAGATTCTTTTGTGCCCTGGTTCTTGTAAGTTGGTGGTTTAGTAATGAGATCCAGCTCAGATTTGGATTCAATTGTTTGTGTTGGGGAGTGGGGGGCAGGTCCACTTGTAGGCAGGATTGAGGTGCTGTGTACTTCCACCAACAGGTATGTAATACCTGGTTATGTGCTGTTACCAGTCATTGACAAGCATTGCCTAGATAATTCATTAGGTAACTCACTAGGATTGCAAATGGGGGCACTCTAATTCTATCATTCCTTCTGTTCATTAGCTGGAATATTTCCATATAGAGAAATTTACCCTCAACAACTATTTGGTTACAGTGAGGCACAGTTCATATAGAAAAGGCAGAATAAATCTTTTTTTTATTTACCAGTTGTTAAAATGATGAATTTGGTTTTCAAATATCCTCAAAATATGACCAATTCAGTTCTTTATGTTTACTTTTTAGTATAATTATGAACTTACAGATTTAAGCAACTTGATGTGTTTCAGTCCATGACAGTTATTATCCTCATTCCATCTGTGACCAGAGGAAGCTTATTCAGGTGACATCTGAGTCCTTTTGACATCACCCTGGCCATGTTTGATCACTCCCTTGCTTCTTGGTATCTTGGACAAGATGTGTGTGCTAGTAACAATCTGGATTTGTGAAAACACTTCATGATTAGAAGAGTCCATATAAAAATCCACATATCTGGCTGCTCTGGAAAAATCAGGGGCCCTGACATTACAGGGCCCACATTCCCACTGAGTGGCATTGGAGCTGAGTGGTGGCACGTACACTTCAGCTCCCCAGAACCCCACCTGGTCTGGCCCATGAAAGCCTTTAAATTTTTCACCCCTGTAATCGATGCTCAGTCAACTATTAAATAGATAAGGAATGGAAGGGAAGGGAGTGGGCAGAATCAGTGTGCAGTGGAGACATTAAGAAAGGTTTCTTAGAGGAGGTTGGGCTTGATCTGGGATTTCAAGAAACAGTGAGGTTGGATTGGATGAAAAGAGATGTGAGCAGGAATGTTGAGCTGCCTTCTCAAGGCACAGTGCAACAAATGACAGGGCCTGACCAGCCAGTGTAAGCTTGGCCCAGTGACCCCTTCCAAGCACCTGCCCTTCGTTCACCCACACATTTTGTTGCATTCCCAGTAGGTGCCAGGTACTCTTCTAGGCACTAGGAATAGAGCAGATTAGACAAAATTCATGCCCTCTTAGAGCTTATATTCTAGTGAGAGAGACTGTCTGTAAGCAAATAAACATACAATATGTCAGGTGGCAATAAGGCCAAGGATAAAAATAAAACAGGGTGAAAGGATCAGGATTGCTAGGGGAAGCGGGGGGCTCTGATCAAGTGGTACTTGAAGGAAGTAAGGGAACAGCCCTAAGGTATCTGGGGAAAGGGTACTCGAGGCAGCGGGAATGGCAGGTGCTAAGGCCTGGAGGCAGGATTGAGCTTGGCACAGGCTGCTGAGATGAGTGGAGACAGGGCGCAGGTAATGAAATTAGAGAGGGAGTGGGAAGCCAGGTCATGTAGTGCCCGTAGGCCCTTGGGAGTACTTAGCTTTGACTCTGAGTGAGATGGGAGCCAGTGGAGTGTTTGACCAGAGTAGGGACACAATCTGTTTATGTTTTAGTAGAATTGCTATGGCTGTCATATTGAGAATGGAATAGAGGTGTAGCCGCCCAGTACAGTAGCCACACGTGACTATTGAGCACTTGAAAGGCAACCACACTGAAATGTGCTGTAAGCATAAACTACACACCAGAGGTGGAAGATTCAGTGTGAAAAAGAGAATGTAAAATATCTTGATTTTTTTAATATTGATTCCATGTTGAAATGATAATATTTTTACTATATTAGATAAAATATATTATTAAAGTTAACCTCACAATTTCTTTTATGTTTTTTAATGTGGCTACTAGAAAATTTTAAATTACATGTGTGGCTCTCATTATATTTCTCTAGAACAGAGCTGGACTAGAGAGTGACGAGAATAGAAGCAGAGATGAGTTGGAAGGCTCTAACAGTTTTCACGACACAAGATGATAGAGCCTTGGTCAAGGGTGGTAGCAGTGGAGTTGGTGAGAAGTGGTCAAATTCAGGATATATATATATATTTGTGTGTTTATGTGTGTGTGTGTGTGTGTGTGTGTGTGTGGTAAAATACATATAACATAAAATTTACCATCTTAACCATTTGTAAGTATACAGTTCAGTAGTATCAAGTATATTCACACTGTTATGCAGCCATTACCACCATCCATCTCCAAAGCTCTTTTCATCTTGGAAACTGAAACTCTGTACTCATTAAGTACTAACTCCTCATTTCCGACCCTCAAGCCCCTACCCCCAGGCCCCAGCAATCACCGTTCTACTTTCTGTCTCTATGAATATGACTACTCCAGGTACCTCATATAAGGGGAGTCATACAGTAATGCGATCGGCTTTTGTGATCGGCTTATTTCACTTAGCATAATGTCCTCAAGGTTCATCTTCATCATAGAATCTGTCAGAATTTCCTTCCTTTTTAAGGCTGAATACATACTAGTGTGTGTGTATGTGTGTGTGTGTGTGTGTGTGTATACATATGCCACATTTTGTGTTCATGGATTGGAAAACTTCATATTGTTAAGATGTTAATATTACCCAAAGTGATCTATAGATTCAGGGCAATCCATTCATCTTTTAATGGACGTTTCAGTTACTGTCACCTTTTGGCTGTTGTGAATAATGCTGCTATGAACATGGGTGTTCAAATATCTCTTCAGACCCTACTTTCAGTTATTTGGGGTATGTACCCAGAAGTGGAATTGCTGCGTCATATGGTAAATCAGTGTTTAATATTTTGAGGAATTGCCATAACATCTTCCACAGTGGCTAGACCATTGTACACTCCTATCAGCAATGCATAAGGGTTCCAGTTTTTCCCCATCCATTCCAACACTGTTATTTTCTGTTATTTTTTACAATAACCATTCTAATGGATATGAAGTGGTATCTCATTGCGGTTTTGATTTGCATTTCCCCAGTGATTAGTGACGTTGGACATCTTTTCACATCTTATTGGCCATTTGTATATCTTCTTTGGAGAAATGTCTATTCAAGTCCTTTGCCTATTTCTTTTAATCGGGTTGTTTGTTTCTGTTGTCACATTGTAGAACTTCTGGATATTAACCTCTTATCAGATACATGATTTGTAAATATTTTCCCCCATTCCATGGATTGCCTTCTCATTCTGATTGAGGATGATTGTGTCCTTTGATGCACATAAGTTTTAAATTTTTATGTAGTCCAATTTATTTTTCTTTTATTGTGCTTTTGATGTCATATCAAAGAAATAGTTGCCATACGCTTTTCTTCTATGTTTCCTTCTAAGAATTTTGTAGTTTTAGCTCTTACATTTAGGTCTTTGATCCATTTTGAGTTAATTTTGTAAATGGTATGAGATAGGTGTCCAAACTTATCATTTTACATGTGGATATCCAGTTTTCCAATGCCATTTGTTGTACAAAAAACTATCTGTTCCCCGTTGAATGGTCTTGGCACCCTTGTCAAAAATCAGTTGAACATATGTATTGCAAGATTTATTTCTGGACTCTCAATTCTATTCCATTGGTCTGTATCCTTATGCCAGTACTATACTGTTTTAACTACTCTAGCTTTATAGTAAATTTTTAAATCAGGAAATTTGAGACCTCCAACTATGTTCTTTTTCCAAGCTTGTTTTGGCTATTTGGGGTTCCTTGAAATTCCATCTGAATTTTAGGATAGATTTTTTTATTTCTGCAAAAATGTCATTGGGATTTTAATAGCAATTGCCCTGAATCTATAGATCACTTTGGGTAATATTAACATCTTAACAATATGAAGTTTTCCAATCATGAACACAAAATGTCTTTCCATTTGTTTGCATCTTTAATTTCTTTCATCATCGTTTTCTAGTTTCCAGTATACAGCATCTGGTCTTTCACCTACTTGGCTAAGTTTATCCCTAAGTATTTTATTCTTTTTGATGCTATTGTAAATAAAATCATTTTCGTAATTTCCTTTTCGGATTGTTCAGTGTTAGTGTACAGGATATAATTCGAAGGTAGATCTGAGAGAACTGACGAATTAGATGGAGGGTATGGGATAAAGAAGGGTTTACAAAAAGATGACCCTATAGTTTTTGGCCTGAGCAGCTTAGAGAATAGAATCACCATTTAATGACATGAGGAAGAGCAGTTTTGGAAGGAGCAGTCAAGAGTTCAGTTTGGATCTGAGGTCAAGTATCATAAGAACTAAGAATTGACTACTGGAGATGGCAAGTAGAAGTCACGGTTGCCTTTTCAAGAGTTGTTCAGTGGAAGAACAGGAAGAAAAGCCCGGTGGAGTGGCCTTCAACTGGGATAAGCTGTTGGTTATTGGGGTAGCTTTTTAAACCTTACCAAATTTTCCGTTAAAATGCACAAAGCAACTTTAAGAGTAAAAATAAAAGCCCACAGACAACAGCTTTAACAAAGCCAGGTGAAAGGGTATCTTACAAACCCCAGACTTCAAGCAGGTGAGGCCAGACCACCAACTGCAGCATTATTCTACAGATACAGAATCAGCAGCTGTGCTGTGGTAGTGGAGGGAAGAGAAAAAGGGTCCTGACAGTCCCAAGAGCCAAGGAATCCAGAAATCACCAAAAATACTTCCCCACACACACCCTCCTCAAAAGAGACTACCCACTGAACAGAAACCTCAGCAAGTGACTAAGAGAAACCACCGGTGAAACTGCAGGCATATTTCTCAGGCTCCAGCTCACAGATGAGTTAACCAACAACACAAAACATGGGAATCCACTGACGAGCTAAGGGAAGATCAGAGAATGCTAGGACATATCTGAAACACCCAACAAAAACTCCCTTCCAAAAGGAAAGAGCCCTCCCTGAGGAAAAAAGAGCTGGAACTGAGCAGGGCAGGAATACTGAGGAGTAAAGAGAGAGAAGCTTCTGACACTAGAGGAGACAGATCAGGAAGTCCTGGAGGGGGGCTCCATAGAGAGACTGCACCAGAAGACAGACCCCCAACTGTACAGTGCAAACAGCTACCCCATACATACAACATCCTCCTGTAAGTACAGAAAAAAAAAAATTTTGGGGGGGGGGCAACCAGTCAAGAAGGACCAAGTCATTTATGAAGGAATGAAAATCAGAGAGGCATCAGGCGTTTTTTGTTTTTTTTTTGGCAGTACGCAGGCCTCTCACTGTTGTGGCCTCTCCCGTTGCAGAGCACAGGCTCCGGACGCGCAAGCTCAGCGGCCATGGCTCACGGGCCCAGCCGCTCCGCGGCATGTGGGATCTTCCCGGACCGGGGCACGAACCCGTGTCCCCTGCATGGGCAGGCAGACTCTCAACCACTGCGCCACCAGGGAAGCCCAGGCATCAGACATTTTGATAGCAAAATTTTATACAAATAGAGTAACATTTTGTAAGATATACAGTAAAAAAGCTGTGACCCTAGGATTTTCTGTCTGGCAAACTGATGTTCAGTTATCAAAACCACAGACCGTCAGGAACATGCAGGAATTCACAGAAGCTATCAGCTTTTGAGGCATCTAATAGTGAACAACCTCAGACAACCAAGAAATGACGGAAGAGGCTTTGGCAGAAGGTCTGGTGGGAGCATTGAATGTATCTAGCTGTAGAAATAGGACTAGATAACAAGGATAAAGGTGACAAGTCATGTGTAATTTTATATGCTCTGAATACATAGAGTACAATGAAAACATGAGAAAAGAAGGTATGGAAAGTAGAATAAGCTCACTGACTGCCTTATTAAGTAAGAGCAAGGTATATCACTTTCAATTATATGTTGGCAGGGAAAGGAGTGGAGGGGGAAGATCAGGGCTACTTGCTAATTTTAGTATTGCCCCTAGGAGGGAGTCCAGTGTATTAAAAAGAGGGGACCCAGGGTACTATATAAAGACATTAGTATAAAGGTAACTGTTAGAACATAAACATACATTTTCTGACACTTTCTCAAGAAAAAACTGGAAAGAGAGGGAAAGGATACAGTGAGTTTAGGCAACTCTTCCCAGAAACTTTGTAGAAAGGCCAGCTGAGAATCACAGGGGTCCCTTCAGGGTGTGACTTTGTAATTGGAGTGTGACGTATATACTCTAAAGTACATGGATCCTAAGTGCACAACTTGATGCACTTTCGCAAAAGTGGACATAACATGTGAGCACCACCCAGTTGAAGAACGGGGAGGGCTTGTAGGGACAACAGCGTGATTCCATGCTGATGGTAATTAATCCAGTGGAGAGGGGGCAGTTGACAGAAGAAGGTCCTAGAGGCGAGAGCGGTAGGATCTTGGGCTCGAGTCGGGGGAGAGTTGGGCCTGGCATGCGTGGCCACAGTTGTGGGAAGGTGGGCCGGTGGGGGTGACCATGGATGGCTGTCAGATTGCTCCTGCTTCTGCTTGCTCAGTTCAGTAGTTGGCAGTAGGAAGTGAGGAAGATGGATGGTTTGGGAGGTTTGCACTGGAAAAATGTGTGAGACAGTTACCAAGAGGAAGGAGAGAGAGACTGGATTCCCAGGCAGTATGGGTCTGTGAGCTCACCATCACCCCAGGAACCTGTCTGTCACAAAGGATGGTTATTGCTGAGGTCACATCCTCGAGTCAGTCTCCTTTCTGGCGCTGAGATTTTTGATTCTCTGCAGTGCTCTGTGGCCCGCAAGTCCATCTGTGTCCTTGTTCCTGCAGGGAACCTCGAGCCAGAAGCAGACTCTCTGCATCAGGATGCTTGGGGTCTGGACTGGGGTCATGTCCCTGGATTCGGGCAGTCTGTCATGAAAATGCATTTTAGTTGATCTAAAATCCATTTTGAAAACACCAGCCAGGGGCAGAGGGGCAGACTGTGGATATGAACCTAGCAGAGTTCTCTTTTTTTTTTCCTTTTTATTAAAAACAGTTCTACTGAGGTAAATTTGATATACAATATGCTGTACATATTGAAATAGCACAGCTTGATGAGTTTAGCATGTGTTCCCTGTGAAGCCATCACAGCTGTGGTACAGGTTCTCATGTGGAACACAGAGAGGGTGAATGTCTCGGGGGAGGCGTCCAGCACCGCTGCTTGACCACAGCCAGTGGGATCAAAGCTGACAGGCACAAGGGCAGAAACTCAGCTCAGACTGGAGCACGCAGAAGGGGAGCTCACTGGCCCACGAAGCCAAGAAGTCCACACAGTTGGCCGCCTATTATCAGAGCTGGGCTGTCTGCACTGGATGGGTGTCATCCCTGGGGCGTGTGTGGCACCAGCATGGTGGTGCAGCCCCTGCACCCTCCGTGGCTCATCCTGACATTCCCTGCAGAGTGGCTGACACAGTACCCGAAGTCCCCGCAGGCATGGGAAATGCTAATTAGCTTGTGGCCACCACCGCAAACCTCAGTGGATTCCACAAAGTGTGGGTCCAAGAGTGGAGAGAGATGTGTTGCGCCCAAAAATAATTGGAAGCCACTGCTGGCAGAAGGAGAAGTGGATTCAAGGGAGCCAGTGACCAGTGTCCACCCAAGAGTGGTGTTGTTCCTGCTGGTAGGCACTTGGGGAGGGAGCTGAGAGGAGGACAGACAGAGTGGGCACTGACTCTGTTCCACCTGACCCCCGGGCTAGGGAACAAGCTCCCTGCCCAGGCCATTGCCCACGGCAGTGAGCTCACGTTGAAGTCAGGTGCCTGCAGGTAGAACACAATCCACAAGCAGGGGCAGTTGCCTGGTGTCACCCACACTGTACCTGAAGGGTACTAAGGTTCCAGAAAGCCAGGGGAAGAACCCTGAATGTTAGGGCTTCCTTTTAGACCTTTGTCCTTGATGCCCCCCTTTTCTTCTCCCAGCCCCATATTGCCCCCCAGTATGTTCCCAGAACCACCCAGGACCCATTTCTCTTGCTGTTTGGCCATCCGTGCAACGGGAAAGCAGATTCCCAGGTTCCTACACTGGAGAAGGGCCTACAGCCCTACCAGAGCCCTGTTTATGGTTAGAGATGGCCCACAGGTGGGGACCCCCTCCCCACACACCTAGTTCTAGGCCTGTGTCTTTATTTTCGCCTCCCAAAGCCCCACAGCCTTGTTGCAAGTGTGGCGGACTGCTAAGGAGAACCCGGTTTTGAGCTGCACAAGTGTCCGGAAAGAGGTGGTGCGGCCCAAGAGATGTGTGGCCACTGTAGACCACACCACACACCAGGCAAGTGGCCCAGAGAGAGGGAGCCTTGTAGACAGCCACCAGCCCTCAGAGGGCCTGGGGGCTCCTTCTTCTTTGAGGGGCCCTTGAGGGTGCAGTGGACAGGTAGCCTGAGGGAGGGAGGAGAGGAAAGAGGACTCCTTCCCTCACTCAGCTGTCACTGAGGGCACCCGCAGGAGGCATGCCCTCAATTAGGACTCTGTCAGTCTGAAAAGGGTGAGGCAAGCTGTCAGCCTCAGGACGTACTGGATGAGCAGGCCTGATGTCACCCTGCCTCTGCTCCGCTTTCCCCTCCATGCTTGGGCTCCAGTGGGGGCCCCCGTGCTCTTTCCCAGCACTCCCCACTTGAGCCAATCACTGTGTCCAGGGGCCCCATGGGGCAGCGCTACAATGGTGGGACCCAAGAACAGTCCGGGCAGACGCCACCAGCAGCTGTCCCTACAGGGCTTGGCAGGGTCTGCACCCCAGAGGCTGGAGCAAGAAAGGCATCCCAGGGAGCACCCATGAGTGCTGCCAGTCAAGCCCTTGTAGGGGACACAGAGTTCAGGAAGGGGCACGTGGAGCTGTCTCCTTGCGGTTTCTTCTCTCCTGGCCCTGACCTCACAGAGAGGGCCTGACAGGATGAGCACCAGAACCTGTCCCTGGTGAAGGAGGACAACACAGGTGTGTGTCTGGCCAGAGAGGATGTAGGGCTGAGCCACAGCATGGCCTCCTGCTCTTTCCCACACGGCCACCCCGCAGGCAGTGGGGCAGTTCACTTGCTCAGTGCTTTCCTTCCCATGTTGTATTTCCCAGTTTTCCCCAGCTCTTCAGGAGGTGTCAGAACAGCCTGCCAGCCCGACCTCACCCCTCGGTGGCCTCCAGGGGTCCCATGCACAGGAGGCTCCAACCGCTTCCCAGGGCCTGCTCAAACTCTTCCAGAGAAACACGTCCATGGAGGACCTGGGAGCCAAGGGGGTAAGCCCAGACTCGGGGCTCCACCACCATGCAGGCCAGATAGGAGGAAGGGCAGGGCCAGCCTGCGGCCCTTGGGTGACGATGTGCAGTGCCCAGGGACACCCTGAGTGACCTGTTCAGAAGTGCTGGTCATGGGCTTCAGGCCTCTGCAGGGGGTCCCGTGTCCCTGACGCCCGAGGGTGATGCCGTGCACAGCCCAGCCTGGGCTCGTGGCATTTTCGCCACAAGCCCTTGGAGGAGAGGTGGAGGGCCTGACACCTGCCTCAGCACTCGGGTCGCATCCACAGGCCCCTGTCTGCTGTTCCCCCAGGCCAAGGAGAAGATGAAAGAGGAGTCGTGGCACATCCACTTTTTTGAGTATGGGCGCGGCATGTGCATGTACCGCACCGCCAGGACGCGGGAGCTGGTGCTGAAGGGCATCCCCGAGAGCCTCCGGGGGGAGCTGTGGCTCCTCTTCTCTGGTAAGCTGCCCTGGCCTCACGGCCCCACAGCTTCAGCCTCCATGACCCCCAGTTGGCCTCCTGAGTCGGCCAGGCAGGAACCACCAGCCTTTAGAGGGCGAGAACAGGTCTCAGCTGTAATGAAGCTCATGTGTGCCAGGAGGGGCGTTCCAGGGAGCAGAAACCAGTGAGGCGGTGCCTTCCCACCGGCAGTGGAAGGCAAACAGGCCTCCTGAGGCCTTCTTTCCTTGGGTCAGGCTCTGACAACATTCACACCCTTGGCCACTTTGATGGTTTCAGGAGGGCAAGTCAGCCATTTGAACTTGGGTGGGGTGACTCCTCTCAGAAGCAATCATGAGGGAAACTCTGCCTGGCACCTCTTAGTTGGCCCCAAAGTGCCACTACTCTTCTGCAGTGCATTGACGTCTCCACCCTGCCCTGTTGCCCTCGAAGTCCCGGGAGGGGAGGAGGAGGGAGACAGCTACCAGCTGTGTCTCCACAGGGGCCTGGAATGAGATGGTGACTCACCCTGGCTACTATGCTGAGCTGGTGGAGAAGTCCACAGGGAAGTACAGTCTGGCCACGGAGGAGATCGAGCGAGACCTCCACCGCTCCATGCCCGAGCACCCTGCCTTCCAGAATGAGCTCGGGATCGCTGCACTCCGCCGGGTGCTGACTGCCTACGCTTTCCGAAACCCCACCATTGGCTACTGCCAGGTACAGGGGCTTAGCAGGGTCCAGAGACAGCATCTCCCACCAGAAGCTCACAGGAGCACCTCCGCATGGCTCTGGGCCTAAGTGATGGCCCCACACACCTGTGACTGTGCCCTGTCCCCCCCAGAAAGATCCTAATCACAGAAAAAGATGAAATTAGAAGCAGTGTTCATCGCTCACCTTATCCCCTTGCCATGTATGTGCTTCTGGTCTGGGTCCTGAGGCGTTGGATTATTTTGTGTGTGTGGTAAAATACACATAACATAAAACTTACCATCTTAATCATTTTAAGTTTACAGTTCAGTGGCATTAGGTATATCATTGTACAACCATCACCACTATCCATCTCCAGAACTCTTTTTCATCTTGCAAAATGGAAACTGTACCCATTAAACAACTCCCCTGCTTACCCCTGGCAACCACCATTATCTTTTCTGTCTCTATGATTTTGACTAAGTACCTCATATAAGCATCATACAGTATTGTCTTTTTGTGACTAGCTTATTTCATTTGCATAATGTTCTCAAGTTTCATCTATGTAGCATGTGTCAAAATTTCCTTCCTTTTTAAGGCTGAAGAATATTCCATTGTATGTATACACCGTGTTTTGTTTATCCATTCATCATCCATGGCCACTTGGGTGGCTTCCACATTTTGACTGTTGTGAATAGTGCTGCTATGAGCATAGGTGTACAATATCCAAACTCAGTTCTTTTGGGCATTATACCCAGAAGTGGAATTGCTGGATCATATATTTAATTTTTTGAATTATGAGAGTTGTCATAGCATTTTCCACACGAGCTGCACCATTCTTCATTCCTACCCACAATACACAAAGGCTATAGTTTCTCGCCACCCTCACCAGCACTGGTTATTTTCTGTTTTTTTGATAGTGGCCATCCTAATGGTATGAGGTGGCATCTCACTGCAGTTGTTTTTTTTTTGTTTTTTTTTTTTTTGCGGTACGCGGGCCTCTCACTGTTGTCGCCTCTCCCATTGCGGAGCACAGGCTCCAGACGCGCAGGCTCAGCGGCCATGGCTCACGGGCCAAGCCGCTCCACGGCATGTGGAATCTTCCCAGACCGGGGCACGAACCCGTGTCCCCTGCATCGGCAGGTGGACTCTCAACCACTGCGCCACCAGGAAGGCCCCTCACTGCAGTTTTGATTTGCATTTCCAGGGGCATTTGATTTTAAATCTAGTGGGCATTTTCATGGCCAGGTCAGATGGCTTTCTGTTTTCCTATGACTGCCTCTGGATTTCAGAGAAATCACTTTTCTGTAGGACCAGTGTTCTGCAGGACATATTGCCAGTGCATGGAAAACCAGTGTGCTGGCTCTAAATAATTTTTAAGATAATTTGCCACCATTGATGCTTTTTCTTACAAGCCTTGGTATCAGCTCAGGCTGTGCATGGTCACTACTTTGCCATGGCCTCCTTGCAGCCATGTGGCCGTTGCATGCAGCTCACTCACACATCCTTCTGTCCCCGTGCTGCACCTGTGACACCAGACACCACCCCGAAGAAGGCCTCGCCTTCTCGGGTGTCCGAATGTCTGCAGGCCCAATTTGAGGAACTTGGTTGACCGTTTTGGTCAAATTGATTTCCTGCAAATTGTCTTTTAGCAAATTGCCCAGAGTTGGGTGGAAGAGTTTGTTGTTGCCAGGCCTGCTGGTAGAGGAGGATGTGTAGGCCACTTGGGGGGGGGGGCAGCTCCATGACACCCCCTACCTGTCTCTGTGCCCATAGGCCATGAACATCGTCACCTCAGTGCTCCTGCTCTATGGCAGCGAGGAGGAGGCATTCTGGCTGCTGGTGGCCCTCTGTGAACGCATGCTGCCCGACTACTACAACACCAGGGTGGTTGGTGAGTGCCTGAGACTGGCAGCTCCCTATGGGGGTGGCAGGCCTCCCTGGGCCAGGTCTACATTCAGCACATCCCACAGGTGAGCTCTTGGAGGCCTCGCAGCCTTGCCCCAGGCTGCAGACAGTCACAGGTTCCGCTCCATCGATTAGGAAGCTGCTAAATCTTCACACAGCTGAAAAGTAGAGAGCCAAACACAGACCCCAACCGTCTCTCCCAGACTTTATGCAATTCCCTAGGAGTTGCTGGCAGTGAGAGAAGAAGTTAGCTTGGGGCCTAAATTCACATCCATCTAACTCTTCTTAAACATTTTTATTGTGGAAAATTTCCAGTATCACAGCTAGAGCATATAGTATACCCCCATGTCAACTGTTAGGAACTCACAGCCAGTAGAATCTGTGTTATTAAATGGAAGTGCACTTGCAAATATATTTAATTACATATATAATTAAGTCTGTTATTCTAAAATGTCCTTCCCTTACTGTTTGCTTTTGGGGGTTTCCACTCTTGGGGTCCTTTAGAATTGCATCTGTTCACAAGCTTCAGGTCAGGACACACACAAGCTACTGAGATCACTGTTTACTTCTTTTTTTGGTTTGGTTTGGTTTTTTTGGTTTTCTTTTTTTTAATTTTTTCTTATTATTTTATTTATTTATTTTTAACATCTTTATTGGAGTATAATTGGTTTACAATTGTGTGTTAGTTTCTGCTTTATAACAAAGTGAATCGGTTATACATATACATGTATCCCCATATCTCTTCCCTCTTGCATCTCCCTCCCTGCCACCCTCCCTATCCCAACCCTCTAGGTGGTCACAAAGCACCGAGCTGATCTCCCTGTGCTATGCAGCTGCTCACTGTTTACTTTTGATGCCCTAGAGAGAAATTAGTATTTCCCAAAAATAAAATCCAAGTATAGTGGAAGAAATTGTTCTTTTCACACAGCGATTTGGAAGTAGTGGAAAGGAAACTTACATAATTTTTTCCGTTCTTGTTTTCTCCACCCCACCTGCTCCCCTCCAGCCCTCAGTTGTAAGCAGAGCTGGCTGGGGACCAGGTGAGCTTCTTGCAACTCGGACCCTGGGGTCCCACATGAGGGCCTGCCTGAGTCAGGGGTGTGAGCTCACCATTCAGACTCCTTCGTTCTCTCCCTAGGGGCCCTGGTGGACCAAGGCATCTTCGAAGAGCTCACAAGAGACTTCCTGCCCCAGCTCTCCGAGAAGATGCAGGACCTGGGGGTGATTCCCAGCATCTCGCTCTCCTGGTTCCTGACCCTCTTTCTCAGCGTCATGCCCTTTGAGAGCGCTGCGGTCATTGTTGACTGCTTCTTCTACGAGGGCATCAAGGTGATTCTGCAGGTGGCCTTGGCCATCCTGGATGCCAACATGGAGCAGCTACTGGGCTGCAGCGACGAGGGCGAGGCCATGACCGTCCTGGGCAGGTGACTGAGCTGGCCTCCCTCCTCCTGCTGGGGAGCTGGCCAGCACTGACTGCAGCACCCCACCCCTCCCCAGCCCTATGTGCTTCTTGGTCAGCATCCTGGGACTGTACCTACCAAGTGCCCAGACAGGGCTAGACCTGGGGATACTCCAGGGGGGCGGAGAGAGCCTCCTTTCTGGAAGGAGACAGAACAGTACTGGAGTAGTAATAAGTGCTGGGAGAAGGTAAAACAGGTAGTGGGCCAGAGCACACTGGACTGGAGGGCTTGGTGGGCAGGAGGCAGCTGGAACAGCAGGGCCTCCCTCCTCTAGCGAAGGTTGGGTGTCTGTTATTCCCACAAAGCACTCCTGGTTGTGCCTTTCCCAGCTCAGTAGCATCACTGTCGCCCCGTCACCTAGACAAGGGCCCATGTTGGGCCTACTGTAGCTGCTGAATGAGCTGATATCCACCAGGCACGCCTAAGGCCCAGGGTCATCCTGGCTGCCTTGTCCTCCCTCAGTCCCCGCATCCCATCCTCATAGACTCTCTGTGGGGTCCAGCCCCTCCCCTCAACCCCTACAGCCTGGGGGCAGACCCATGACACCCCTGCCAAGGGCCCTGTGTCTGTATCGTCACAGTTTTCCTTGTTCCAGTCTCATCCACCAGCATCCCACAGGTCTCTTCCTGATCAGAATCTGACCCTGTTCCTCCCTTGGGATATGGGGACTCCCTGTGCCACTGGTGGTTTTCTGGACAAAGGATCTAAGTCCCCCAGCCTGGCCTTCAAGACCTTTATAACCAGGTGCCTTCCTAGGGGCTCCTCACTGTGGCCCAGGCCCTGAGCTCTATATATACAGCCTTGCCAGCCCACGTGCATGTACTCGCCCAGCCTGGAATGCTCCTGGCCACCCGGGACAGCCAAGGACGCTGCCACCTGCCTGCCGAGCCAACCCAGTGCTGACTGGGAACCTATAAGGGTCCCAGGCTGGCAGAGTTGTTGCTTCTCTGCTATGGGCCATGCTAGCTCTTTGTCCTCAGTGATGACAAGATACTCAGCCCATGGCCAGTCGGCAAGTGGTTTTCATGCCCATTTCCCACACCAGACAGATGGGTCCCCTCCTCAGCAGCAGGGCCTGACCAGGAACGGTGCCGGAGCCAGTGGGTGTGTCCCACCTGAGTGTCAGGCCGAGCCAGAGAGCCTGGGAGAGTGTGAGGTCCTGGCTGGGCTAGTCCAGCCAAAGTCAGGCCCTGTCCCGAGGCTGTGTTCCTCGGACACCCCCACAGCAGGGCTCCTCCCTCGCCTTCCTCCTGGGACACTCCTTTGGTCCCTGATTTCTTCCTGGCCAGGCAGGGAGTCCTCACATCTGGCCCAGTGACCCGCCAGATGGAGGAAGCATGTCATCCCTCCAGCTGGGACAAACCTCTCTCCTGGTTTGGTAGGGTCTGGACTTGTAAAGGTTCCCCCCGCCGTGAGACCCCAGTGGACAGCCTAGCTTTCTCAGAGTTAGTGCTCAAGCCTCTCAACTGCCTCCAGGGGGCATCCCTGATTTGCCAGGGTACCCATCCCTGATTTGCCTCTCCCCCTCCTCCCTGCAGTGGCTCATCTTTCTCTCTCCTGGAGGATGCCCGGCCCTCAGCACACTCACTCATTGATTGGGAATCTGGGCAAATTAGGTCTCTCCACATCACTTAGCCATGGGTAAGACACCCCTGTCACCTGTGGGTGATCTAGATTTCTGTCCTTTAATCCTTACAGATACCTGGATAATGTGGTCAATAAGCAGAGTGTCTCTCCTCCTATCCCACACCTCCATGCCCTGCTGACGAGTGGAGATGACCCTCCTGAAGAGGTGGACATCTTCGACCTCCTGAAAGTGTCATATGAGGTCAGCACTCACTGGGGGCTTCTTGGCCAGACCACTCCCTTGGGCCATGTGGGTGCAGTTGGCCATGGTGGGTGGCTGTCCTCTGCTCTGTGGTTCCACCTTATCTCACTGAATCACCTCTGACTGGTAGAAATTCAGCAGCCTGAGGGCCGAGGACATTGAACAGATGCGGTTTAAACAGAGGCTGAAAGTGATCCAGTCCTTGGAGGATACGGCCAAGAGGAGTGTGGTACGGATGGGCCCGGGCTCCCATGGCCCCAGGGTGCAGGCTGGGAGCTAGGGTGGGGATGGTGACCAAGTGGGCTGCTCCTGCCGAGCCATCTCCAGACTTCCCTGAGGAGCAGGGTGCAGAGTCCCTTAGCACTGTCTTGTGTGGGACTGGAATCCAGAAGTGAAGGGGCAAATTTAGGGAAGTGGGGAGAGGGCTGGGTCACAATTTTCTGCTTGTGGATTGGTCACAGGGAAGCTTCTCTGATGCCTCAATGCCTAAAGGCTAAGCATGATCCCACTCTGGACTGAGCCCTCAGGCCTGGCTTTAACCCCTGCCCCTGGGTAGCGACACTCAGCCACCCAGCCCTCCATCCACTCAGCCCGCTGACCTCTGCTGCAAGCCTTTGTCCTCCTGTCTCTGGAGGGAGAAGTAACTGCGAAGTTCTAGGTCACCTTCCAAAGTGCCAGTGCCAGGGCCTTTCGAGGGATCCAGATAGCAGTGTCTTGATCACCGCCCCTCACCCTGTGTCCCTGACTGGATGTTCAGAACAGAAAGGCACCCCCAGTGCCCACCAGGAAGGAGCTCAGGGAGTGTGAATTGAGTGACAGGATGGGTGATGAGGGGTAGGAGTGTAGACCACACTTTCTTTCCTGAATGGACTACCCTCATGTGGTCGGCCAGCTGGCAACACCAAGAGGGCAGTTCGTGTCTTCGCCCTCATCCACATGGGGATTCTCTCAAAGAGCAGGAACTTGAGAATTCATTAATACATCCTGTTTCTCTTTCCTTCTAGGTCCGAGCTATACCTGGGGACATTGGTTTCTCAATTGAAGAGCTGGAGGACCTTTACATGGTGTTTAAGGTGACAGCCAAGAGCAAGGGAGGACCACTATCCCATCCTAGTCCCCTAACTTCATCCTCAGGGTAGCAGCCTCCTGCCAGGAGAGAAATAGGTTTAAAAGCATCCTCAGATGCAGTTACTACAAAGTTCACATGGTAGAATTTAATCTTTCTTGGAGTTTAGGCAGGACACTCTTTTAAGTGGAAGAAAATCCACTCAAGTCAGCTTATATAAAAGGGAATGCATTGGCTCATGAAACTGAAAAGTCTAGGAATGTACAGCTTCAGGCATGACTGAATCTAGGTGTTCCAACATCCTGTCAAGCTCCCCTACCTCAGATATCACCTGGACTGCTCTTCCTACAGAGTGGCAGGACTGTTGTCAGCATCTCCAAGGTCATCCTGTCCACTCAGTAACCCCAGTGAAAAGAAAATTTTTCTTTCCAAGTGGTTTTAGCAAAAAGCCTAGGGTTAATTGTTGGAATGACTCAAGTTGGGTGCTGTGGCTACAGGAGGGTGTTTGCTGCTGACCCAAAACTGGGCCACATGCCCACCCCATGGCCTGAGGGTGGGACAAGAGGGGCTCCCCAGGAAAAATTCAGGTGCTGTTAACAGAAGAAGGGGAAAGGGTGTGAAGAGCAGGCAGAAACAGCCATGTCTACAATGCCTTTCTGATCTCATTGTCGGGTCCCATCTGCCCCTCCAGCTGCCTCTGGTTCAACCCCCAAGATAACCACCCTGCTATGGCCTTAAGGTCAGAGCAGTCCAGCCAGTGCTGCCTCTCACTCGCTGTGGCCGCCGTGGCTGGCAGTCCTAGGGCCCTGTCTTGACTCACACGGCTATAAACTAGGGACTGATGGTACCAACGCAGGAGGTTCTGCGAGATGCTCTGTGTAGCCCAGTGCTCACTATCCAGGACTCTGCAGACTTGGATGGAGGAGGAGGGTGAACACACCAACCAGCCTGGTAATCCTAAGCACCCAGGGGCCAGGAGGCCAGGCCATCTCACCAGGCTATGCCCCCTGCAGGCCAAGCAGCTGGCGAGTCAGTACTGGGGGAGCAGCCGCCCTGCAGCTGTGCGTCGGGACCCCAGCCTGCCCTACCTGGAGCAGTACCGCATCGACACGAACCAGTTCCAGGAACTCTTTGCCAGCCTAACACCCTGGGCCTGTGGCTCCCACACATCCGTGCTGGCGGGGCGCATGTTTCGGCTCCTGGATGAAAATAAGGACTCGCTGATCAACTTCAAGGAGTTCGTGACAGGGATAAGTGAGTGGCTCCAGGGCCTGCAGGGGCCTTTCCGTGCCCACGCCCTTTCTGAGGAAGCCTCCAGATGCCAGCCCTGGCCAGTCTTCCCACTGCAGCGAGCTGAGGGCAGCCTGGAGCCCTTGACCCTTGATAAAGGAAGTGCAGTTTTCCCACTGGAGATACATGGAGGTCCAATGGGAGCCCTCCCTCCCCTCCCCTCCCTCAGTCCACTGCTGGAGGCCGGGTCTGCAGGTCCCAGAGAAGGGGCAAGCCAGAGGCCTGGTGCTCACCCCCAGGGTCCTCTCCAGGAGAGAGTCAGGTGGTGAGGAGGGTCCCACCAGAACCCATTGGAAGGGGAGGTATTCGAATATGGACTGGCCGTGGGACTCTTGTGCCCTTTTGCCAGCGTGCCTCCTTGCTGGCCTTCCTCCACAGGTAGGATGTACCATGGGGACCTGACAGAGAAGCTCAAGGTGCTCTACAAGCTGCACTTGCCTCCAGGTGAGAGCCTTCTGTCCCACTCCCCAGCAGGGGCTTCTCATGTGTCCAGAGCTGGAGGTGCAGCATTCCATGGCACAGGCTTCTGTGGAGTTCTGGGCCTTGCGGCAGCTAGGGTCCCAACATAGTGGAGGCTCGCCCGTCCTGACAGAGAGTGTGGAGGAGCCAGAGCATGGGGGCTGAGGCCCAGCCCAATCTTGGTCTGAGAGCAGGGCCATGACCTGAGTGACCTGGGAGGGAATGTGCGGGAGTCTCAGGGAGGAGTCTGCCGACAGGCAAAGGCCCAGATGGAGCACTATGCCACTCAACTAGAACACCCCCTCGTGAGGGGGACTCACAGGAGTGGATATTCAGGTTTGAATCTCTTGTGTTCATTAGCTTATCCTTAAGTCTCTCAAGGGTTCCTGTTTCTCACCAGAGGAGCGGCCTGGGGGTGCCAAGGCCAGGGAGCCCTGTTGTATGGCTGCTCTCCTCTGGTTTCTCTAGCAGTGCCGGGCCTGCTGGGACACTGACAGTGGATTGTCCGCAGTAGCTGGTCCCAAAGCAGGGGCTCTTGCTGCTTCATGAGCCTAGCTCACCTGGCTCAGCAGGGGTGGCCACTCAGAGTTGTGCAAGTGCAGTGGGGGAGGGCTTCCCCATTTTCACAGGAGGGAATTGAGACGGGCTGGTGAAAATTTGGCCCCAGGGGTTCTGCTCTGGGGTGGAGCTGTCCTGGGTTCCTGCTGCTGTTCATGACCTGCCCCTGGGAGTCAGCAGCTGCCTCAGAGTTAGCCTGAGTGATTTTTCATCCCAGAGGCTCTCACTTGATTGGCCTGGGGCGGGGTCCAGACTGTAGTTTTAAAGCTTCCCCCAGGGTTGTTCTCTGCATCCAGAGTTGGAGAGACAACTGCTCCTGACACAGATATTCTCACCTTTGGATGGTTGTTCCCTGTAACGCAACAAGGAACACTTCCATGGAAAGACCGGTATAGGCCACCTCTCATTCTGCTGAGAGAGAGGCCTGGGCTGGGCAGACCCCACTGTGCCGAGAGCCTGTCCACGAGGGCACATGTGGCCAGCGCTGCCACTTCCAAGCCGCCTCTGCCCGCCTTGCTTCATCTAGGGCTCTAGTTGCGACCCACACCTGCCACCTCCCCTTGTGCCACACACTGTTAAAACTCGCTCACTTCTTCCCCCTCTGTACAATGGGGAGAATAAGCCTCCTGCACAGAACCAAATGGATCCGACACCCCAGAGACTACTTTATCGCAAAATGAGGCAGGCCAGTATGTGCTGGTGTGGAACAATGCCCAAGTGTATAAAGTGAGAACAAGTCACTTGTGCCTGGCCTGTCCCTGCATATGTACCTGCAGGAGCATAAAACATCCCAAAAGAATCCTCTGGGCCGCATCATCGTGGGGTAGGAGAAAGGATGGCCGCTCAACCAACTCCCAGCTGCACTGACTGGATTTTTATCTGGGATATGTATATATTACATTTTCAAACACAATGCACGAGTCAACCAGAATCAGTCGTCAGCTGTTACCACTATGACCATCCACCACATTGGTGGGGCTGGGAGCTGTGGAGCACACAGTGACAGGTGCAGGGAGGGCCCTTGTCCAGGACTCAGGGAGGTTTCGTTTGGTGAGAATCATGTTGTTCCCTCCTGCCCTCACTCTTCTTTTGCTCCGAGCACAGCCCTGAGCCCAGAGGAGGCTGAGTCAGCCCTGGAAGCGACCCATTATTTCACTGAGAACAGCTCCTCAGAAGGTGAGCACTCTGTATACCACTGGCCTCGGACCCTGTGCCAAGCAACACTGCTGTGGGGCGCATGCAGGTGGCCTACGGCCCTCCATGGGCTCGGGGAGTGTGCTGCGTGGGGAGGTGCAGAGTGAGAGCCAGGGGAAGCTGCCTCTCTCTCTAGGGCCAGGCCCCCCAGTGGTGTTCTCACTCCTGTTTCTCTTGTCTCTGCCATCCCGGACCCGGGCTTCTTCCTCCCTCTGCCTCTGCTCCTCCTCTGCTGTCCCTTCCAGCATCTCCTCTGGCCTCCGACCTGGATCTTTTCCTGCCCTGGGAGGCTCAAGGTCAGTGCCTGGGGGGCAGGGGCGCCCCCTTTGCACTTGGCTTCCCCAGGGCCTTGGGTTTTATCTCCTGAACGCTCCCCTGCATGGTCAGGAGGCCTGGAAGCTCTTAGTTCCAGAGACGCCTCCTGTGTGGCTAAGTTCCGAGGAGGACCCAGAGCCAGCCGTGGACTGGGGTGGAGAGGGGCAGCTGCTGTGCTTGCGTGAGGGCAGTAAATGAGGACACACAGTATAGTGGGTGTTGCACAGGCACTAGGGTGTCACCTCCCCAGGCACGTGCAGAAAGTATTCTGTCATCATGGTCATAGGAAAAACACAAAATGCTATCATTGCAAAGCTGTCATTGTGAAACAGACAAAGCACAGATGAGCAGAGCTGGAGGAGAGTGGTAGATGCTTTCTTTGGAAACATTTTCATGTTCCACACAACTTTTTTGTTGGGGAAAAATACGTATGTTGAGTGCCTATTAGAAGTCATCCCTGTGCTACACTTAAAACCTGTTGGGAGTACTGGGTACAGGGTGATGGGGCATTCTGGGCCTGGGATTTGACAATCAAGCTGGTGGTATGTAATACACCTAGAAAACCAACCAAAACACCACCCTATAATTTCTCATGGGGGATAGGTAATAACACACCAAGGATAATACACACTCAAAAGTGAAAGTAAAAGGTACTATCAAGATATTATCGGGCTTCCCTGGTGGCGCAGTGGTTGGGAGTCCGCCTGCTGATGCAGGGGACACAGGTTCGTGCCCCGGTCCGGGAGGATCCCACGTGCCGCGAAGCGGCTGGGCCCATGGGCCATGGCTGCTGGGCCTGCGCGTCCGGAGCCTGTGCTCCGCAACGGGAGAGGCCACAGCAGTGAGAGGCCCACGTACTGCAAAAAAAAAAAAAAAGATATTATCAAGACACCCAAAGCAATCCTGTTGACAGTGCCAAAGTCTTACTTAACTTGACTATGAAGCTTGAGGACCTTGATTTCAAGTATACAAACTAAAGAAACAGATGTATCTTCTGTTTTATCAAGGATGCTTTAGGCTTGTCCCAGGCACTTCCAGGAGACGCCAGGGACTCGGGGTACAGATCCCTGTCCTCAGACCTCACATAGCCTCCAGGCAGCAGTCCGTTCCCTGGTGAGAAGCCTCAGCCTGGAGCGCTGCGCCCTTCCCTGCCACCACATAGCTGCCAAGGGCCATTCAGAGCTGGGACACTGCCTTTCCACCTGAGGTCCCCCCACCGGCCACATTCAGGGAACAGGTCTGCAAAAGCTGGGCAGCCTGCTCGCCCCAAGTTTATGGTCACCATAAGGAGCACGGTGTATGCAGACTCCAGCAAATATGTCACTTTAAGAAATACAGTGCTGAGTGCAGGATTCACGTACATAAAATTCCTCATCAGCTAGTGTGGCAGTTGCAGGTTGAATTGGTAATTCGGACTCCCCTGAGTTTGACCTTTATCAGCAGAAACTATAGAAATCGTTGGTCTCAGACTTCTTGCCCATAACGTGTGCCATCGTTCACTTAAGAACTGTGTGGTATGACTTGTATTCTTTTGAAAAGAGGATGTGAGGGTTCAGTGGCTCTGTGGTTCAGGTAGAGTGAGACAGCCCTTCTCAGAGAAGGCAGAGAAGAAGCAGCATCCAGGGCCCAGGGCCAGGTCCGCTTCCGCAGGAGAGCACAGACTAGACCGACCACTCAAGGACCTTAGTGGTTTGGAGTCATAACAGAAGAATGTTCTTGTTCTTTTTATTCATCCCATTGTCCAGAAGCACTACAGCAGGAAGAGCAAGAGGGAGCTGGAAATGACGTCCAAGAAAAAAGAAGAGGTGTATATTTAGGCCAACATCTGCTGATGCTGGTAGAGGTCTCAGGGTGGGTGGGGTCTGGTTGCCCTGTCACTGCAGAAGAGCCCCGTACCCTGGGGAGATGGCAGATGCATGCCTGACACCACAGCTCTCCTTGAGGTGAATGCCCAGCCCATCAGCTGTCCAGCTGTCATCAGCCCCAGGCCTGAATCTCCTGTAGCTGTGAACACCCCCAGCCATCACCGCCTCCCTCTGGGGGTGCCTGCTTCCTGCCAGGACTCCTCTAGGTGCCCAGCTGGCCTCTCCGTCTCATGCCACCCTCTCTCCAGCCTCCACATGGTTCTGTCACCATCCTGGGGAAGACAGATTGGGGCCATCCTCATCAGCTTAGCTCAGACCTACTTCAGCATGACTTGGGAGACCCATGAGTGTTCTAGGGTGTTTTTTTCCATCACCACCTCCCCAAATGCTGGGGTGTTTTGTAATAGGGCCCAGGTAACTCCATGCCAGACAATACTTAAATCCACTTACCCCCTGCTACCAGCCCCCAGCCCTCTTTCTCTCATTTGACAGATGGAGATTAATTTTTTTCTCCCAACTCGCAGAGGAGAAGGGAACCAGCCCTCCTGACTATCGGCACTACCTTCGAATGTGGGCCAAGGAGAAAGAGGTTCAGAAGGAGACGATTAAGGATCTTCCCAAGATGAACCAGGTAGGCCCAATCAGAACACACAACAGATGTTTCTGGAAAATTCTGACCAAGGCTGAGCCCTCCCACCCGGCACCTCACCACCGTCCCAGCACCCCCTGGAATGTAGGGATTCTCCTGCCTACCTTTAGAACCTCTAGTCAGGCAGCAGTCAGGGACTATTCTAGTAGGACAAGGGGTCAGTTGCTTCAGGGCCTTGTCCAGAACACTCTGCTGGTGATGACTTGCTTTGGTTTAATTGGTATCCGTGAACCAGAGGAGCACTGGGGAAGGTTAGCCTCAAAAGGCAGAGACTCACACCACCATTTATGAGACAACATCACAGCACTTCTGCTCCCTCCCATGCCCCGCTCGGAGCTGTGCACACACAGGCCCACTCAACCCACCACCCAATGTTTGTTTGCTGGTCTCTGCATCAGGACCGTGGCATCTTGCCAAGGGTCTTACAGCCAGGACCACAGACATCTAACCAAAGGCAGTTGTTGAGCTGCAGCCTGACCACGGTCTGCTGTGCCCGAAGGGGAACCTTGCAATCTGGGTGCTCTCTCATCCACAGCCTGAAGAATGGGGTGCCCGTGGAGGGAGGTTTCATCCCATTCTCAGGCCAGGAAGCCTAAATATGGTTTCAGGACCTGGAACCTGACCTCTTCACCCTTCTCAACCAACCCAGGTTACCTTACCTTGTCATCACTCTCTAAAGAGCTTCATAAAGGAGAATTGAAGGTGCTTCTGATTAAAGATATAAAAAACTCAATGTGATTCTAAAACACAGTGAAGAAGTACCTGTAGTCACTGGATTTAGAAAGGTATGATAGAAATAGGTCTGTCTCTGCTAACAGAATGGACATAGAGACAGGGAGAGACTCCAAATGTTCCTATATGTGCTGAAAGAATGGCAGCTGGAAAAGAAAGCCCTTTCCCTCTCTGCACCTCAGTGTCCTAATCTGTGAAATGGACATATCAAGACACAGGTGTACGGAGACAACTAATGGGACAACACCCTCACACCAATCATAATGGCCAGCACTGTGAGTCTGGATGATCTGAGGGCAATCTGACCCATTCTTTACCATCTCCCTGCCCTTTTTCTGTTTTTCTCCTTAAAAGGAGCAGTTCATAGAGCTGTGCAAGACGCTCTACAACATGTTCAGCGAAGACCCCATGGAGCAGGACTTGTACCATGCTATCGCCACGGTGGCCAGCCTGCTGCTCCGCATTGGGGAAGTGGGGAGGAGGTTCTCTGCATGGTCGGGCAGAGAGTCCAGGGACAGTGCCCCTGAGGAGGGCGAGCCGCCAGCCCCACACCCCCCTCAAGACGTGGCCCAGGAGCTTCAGCCACCAGCTGCAGGGGACCCCCAGGCCAAAGCGGGTGGAGACACCCACCTTGGGAAAGCACCGCAGGAGAGCCAGGTGGTGGGCGAAGGGGGCGGCGGCGAGGGGCAGGGCTCCCCCCCCCCAGCCTCTGTCTGACGATGAAACCAAAGATGACATGTCTATGTCCTCGTACTCAGTGGTCAGCACGGGCTCCCTGCAGTGTGAGGACCTGGCTGATGACACAGTGCTGGTGGGTGGGGAGGCCCACAGCCCCGTGGCCACCACTCACAGTGGGGGTGCCGTTGATACAGACTGGTGCATCTCCTTCGAGCAGATCCTGGCCTCCATCCTGACGGAGTCCGTGCTGGTGAACTTCTTTGAGAAGAGGGTAGACATTGGACTCAAGATCAAGGACCAGAGGAAGGTGGAGAGACAGTTTAGTACCTCCAGTGACCATGAGCAGTCTGCAGTTTTGGGCTGAGGGCTCCCAGGCCTGGGGGCTGGCCTCTCTCTCCTCCCTCCCTCCCATTCTGTTTTCTCTTGAAGGACACACCCCTCCAGTTCTCCCCAGAAGCAGTGAGTTGTAAATGGAAAGAAGGCTGAACAGTCGCAGTTGGGACCTAGGCAGGGGCTCCCCACCCCCTCGTTCTGCCTTGGACCTCCTGGCCCCTGCATAGTGTCAGGGGCTCTCTGATCTGCCCTTGCTTGCCCTGCACTGTGGCCAGGCCACACCCTGTCCTCCACCTCCTCTTCTGCAGCTGCGTGCTCTGGGGGCTTTCCTGCCACTTGGCGCCAGGTAGGAGGGTCGAGTGCCTATTGGGCACCAAAGTGGTGAGAACTTCGAGATGCTCTCCAGAAGCCCCTGAGCCTGCGCTTCTGGCTGGGGGACATGGGCAGAAAGCATCTGCTGCACCAGGGTGGGTGCCGCCTGCACAGGCGTTACTCTCAATTCTCTTTCAGCTCGTCATCCTCACCATTAACCTTAAAAGCATATCCCTCAGGTCCTGATATATTTCCTTGTATTCATTTCAGTTGGCTAAAAATCACACTATGCTCAATGCCTTAATAAATCCCTGAAAGAACTAAAAACTACACTGTGTATAGAGAATTAATGTGACCCTCAACCACTGCTTTGGCCTCCTGGCTTCTTCCCAGGCAGGTATGGGGCCCAGGCCATATTCCAGAGGTTCCCAACACTTAGTCTCCCACAGGAGGTGGGGGTTCAAGACCCCTAGGGAGGATGGGGACATGGAAGCTGCTGATGCAGGCTGGGCAGGGCCTGTGAAGACCTGCACCAGCAGAGGAAACCTGCTCCGCAGGTATAAACAGCCTGGGTCCAGGTGCAGGACATGTGTGCTCAGGCCTGGGCTGCAGCAAGCCTTTGGGTTCAGAAAGCAGACTGTGGGGACACGGGCAACAGGCTGAGCCATGAGGACCCCTTAGCTTTGCAGCAGGAGCTGATCATCATGTCCAGCGTTTGCCCCCAACACAGGACCACTCTTATTTGTACTAAAAGATAACATCTCTATGGCTGTTGTTTGGTTTTAAACTTAATAGCTTTATTGAGGCAAAACTTACATACCATAAAATTCACTTGTTTTAAGTTATAATTCAATGATTTTTTAGTAAACTTAGAGTTGTGCAAACATCACCACAATTCAACTTTAGAATATTTCCATCACCCCAGAAAGATTCCTCCTGCCCATGTGCTGCCAATCCGTGTACCCTCCCCCAGCTCCAGGGAACCACCAATCTATTTTCTGTCTCTTTAGATTTTATGGATGGTTTTAAAATAATCTCTGTGATTTTACCTTGTTTACAGCTGCTGAGTCACTTCTCGATAAATGCAGCAAAATAACATCAAGGAAACGGAACAGCTGTTTTCTTTCTTAATGACAACAACAACAAAAAGTAATTTCCTTTCTAGTATTGACACAAACTGACTACATGCTTTGTCATAAATTAATTTCAAAGAATTTATTGCTAGAAAGCCTACATTCTTGGGACTTCCCTGGTGGTCCAGTGGTAAAGAATCCGCCTTACAATGCAAGAGATGTGGGTTCGATCCCCAGTCAGGGAGCTAAGATCCTACATGCTGCGGGGCAACTAAGCCTGCCACCACAACTACTGAGCTTGCATACCTCAACTAGAAAGCCTGTGTGCTGCAAACTACAGAGCCCACGTGCTCTGAAGCCCGCGCATCCTGGAGCCTGCGGGCCACAACAAGAGAAGAGAAAACCCGCAGGCCATACTAGAGAGATGCCAATGCGCTGCAACGAGAGATCCCGCATACCTCAACGAAGATCCTGTGCTCCACAACTAAGACCTGATGCAGCCAAAAAAAAAAGACTATGTTCTTGGTCATAATAAAATTAAGTAAAGATATACATAAGAATTACACAAAATTGGCAGAGTCAAATTGATTGTAATCAATTAGAAAGATTTAAATGACTTGGAATTTTAAAATATTTATTTGGCTGCATCGGGTCTTAGTTGTGGCACGTGGGATCTTCTTTGGGACATGCGGGATCTTTCGTTACAGAGCGCGGGCTGTTCGTCGCGGTGCATGGGCTCAGTAATTGCAGCATGCAGACTTAGTTGCCCCGTGCCATGTGCAATCTTAGTTCCCTGACCAGGGATCAAACCCTTGTGCCCTGCATTGGAAGGCAGATTCTTAACCACTGGACCACCACCAGGGAAGTCCTGGAATTTAAATAAATGTTTTATATGCCATGTAGAAGTATAAATTTGAGAATATACCAAAGAAAGTAAACAACATAAAAGAGGACACTATCCTTTTTACGTGATAAAAGAAGGTACAAAAATGTACAGTAAAATAGTACTTTCATCCATTAATTATTTAACCTCGCATGATAAAATGTTTAACAAGAGCAGTAACACTAAATAATAAGTGGATAATAAAAATAAAGTTTTAAATATATTTGTGTTCTGTAAGTAAACATAATTGTATATTTTAAAACTCCTTACCAAGTGATATGTTGTACCAAACCATTCAAGTCATTCTTATAATTTCCAAGAAAAAAAATACGTATATGAATTTTTAAAGGATTACAGAAAGGAGGAAAAAACAAAAGTAGAAAAACAATTTTTCCTTGTATTTAAGACTACTAATTATTTTGGTGTTTTTTCCCTATATTTCCCTATATTTGAACTCATACCACGTGTGAAATTTTTATTCTTCTCTTTTCATTAACCACAAAACATTCTTTGTAGTTGCCAGAAGCTCAGCCACAATGAGACACGTAGAGATAAACAAAAACCACCCAAATGAGAACAGGGACCATTTATCCAGAGCTTGCTATAGAAAAGAAGTCAGCCACCATTACTTGCGTTTGGCAGAGACTAAAATGTAGTCAGAAGAGTGGGAAGGCCTTATGGTGAAAGCAAGGGAAGGCTTCAGGTGTGCTCTGATTAGAGGCTGCTAGTGGGGAAACAGGCTGGCTAACCTGAAGCAGGATGTTTTCTGTAATTGGTTTGGGGAGCATAATTGGCGTTCTCTTGGTTGGTCCTGAGATGAAGTGGGCAGGTGCAAAAAGGAGGGCAACTGGCAGTCATTGCCCAAGTCCTGACTGCTGCAGAAGTTGTGGTTTGGGGTGTGATGAGGGAGTCTGGTCACTCTCTGTTTGCATATTCAGTCTCAAACATAATTTTTAAAATTAATTTGGTTTTTTCTAATATATGCTATTGTGCAAAATTTGGAAAATATTAAAAATTTTAAACCATTTATAACCCTTGCCCGTGCACATCTGGAAATAAATAATGCCTGGTTTTACCTGATATCATGTACACTTTGTAACCTCCTTGCTTCCCAACAATACACATGCCAGCATTTTCACTCCAAACTCTTTGTAATGGACCTGCATAATGGTCCATTCTTTAGAATACTTATTTCCATTTTTTCCTGTTATACTTCAGTTAACACTACTGCATAAACAATAAATCTGCGTGATTCAGATTATTAGGATAGAGATAACTGCCAGATTGTTTTTTCCTTTTACCGTTCTATCAGCATCCTTGTCAGGATTGGGCGTTTTAAATTTTCTTTTAACAAGATTATTTATGTTGTCAGGCACGTGGGAATGTCTTGGCGGGCTGGCGTTAAGGTGAGGTTGGGACATGAGGGGTGCAATATTTTTCCTCTATGCCCAGACTGGGACTTGGGCTCCACCTTTTAGAGCGGGTCTTCCTCGGGACTGCAGTAAGGACTGATTTCGTTTTCAACCACCAGGCGTCTCCGTTTCCCTCTCTGAGAAGCGTAGGGTTGGTGAACTGCCTATTTTCCCAGGATTCTCGGTGCTCCGGCTCAAACGTTAACTAACCACCTCTGACCAGAGGTCCTGAAAATGCCTACCGTGGGCCCCAGGGAGTGGGCCCGAGCAGGGAGGCGCCCTCCGGCTCCCTCTCCCCGACTTGAAGAAGCAGAAGAAACCATGCCAGCAAAGGCCGGACCCCCAGCGGCGGCTGGAGACCCAGCCCTTGCAACTTCAATCTTCCCAGGGAGCCCAGGCAGAAACGCTGGTTTAGATAGAGGCGGGAACTGCTTCGGGCTGAGACAGACAACCAGTGACCTGACTGACGCAAAGCCCAAACAACGCCCGACTCAGCAGTAGTGATACGGCCCGAGTCCTGAGGTGGCCCGGGATCCCAGTTGACAGCCGACTAACGCTAAGCTTTCCAATGGCCCAAGTGCGCACCAGGGGCGAAGCTCGAGTGGGCCGGAGCGCAGGGCGCACGCTCTCCAGGGGCTGGAGCGCAGAGCGCACGCTCTCCTCGGGCCAGAGGGTCCCGAGCGCCTGAAGCGGGCGGAGCCAGGGCGGACAGGGTAGCGCGGCGCACGCGCGGCGCACGCGCGGCGGCGACGGCCGTCGCAATGGCGCCTCCGCAGCGGGTTCGGGTGTTGCGGTGCTCCTGTTGCCGCCTCTTCCAGGCGCACCAGGTGGGGCCTCCTCCTCCTCAGAGCACGGGGATGGCGAGCAGGACGAGGTGGGGTCGCTGGGGGGCCAGACCTCCTCCCCCAGGCTGGGCGAGGTCTCGTGCGGTTGCGGGGTGTGTGTCTGGGTCCCGGACAAATGACGATGTCTGTCCTGAGAACTAGGTTTTATTGATGTCGCTTCTCGATAACGTTGTTCTGGGCTTTTTTCGTTTTTTGCTTGGTGGTTGTAAGATTCGCAGAAACCAGCCAATGGTTTCTGCCGAGGCGGCCTCGTGAATTCTATCTGGCCGGTGGTCGGGCACACCAGGTTGGGGGTAGAGGATAGCCTCCTTTATGCAGAGCCTAGCCCCCAAAATGGCTCCTTCTTCATTTAAATACAAGGGAAATGATAGTTTTAAAAACTGAGGCACGACTGGGCACCCCTGCTGGCACTCTTTGGCTCTGCCCGTAGTGAGGGCCTCGACGCCTATTCAGAGTGTAAATAATCTCGCGCCTTTAAACAGGATAATCGAAGTTTCTAAAACGTAATGCTTCCCTGACTCAAAACGTAAAATAGGGGATGTCACTTAACCTGTTCTTTCCTGAATCACGTTCCGTCTCCCTGCTTGATGCTGTCAAGGCTGTCATTGTATCCGCTTCTGGTAGTCCCCTGCTAATCTGCTGTGCCCTGAAGAAGGGTAGCATCAAATTGCATACAAAATGTATGTACAAACATACAAAATGTATGTTTAAAAGCCAGTAAGAGGCTGGGTATGCACCTGTAAGTTCGCTGTGACTTTGTAAGGGTCATTTTAGGGGCTTAGAAACTTTTTACTTACTTCATTGTTTTGGTTCTAGGAGTTGAGAATAAATGGGAATCATTTCCACTTTTAAATTATTATATATATAATGTAGTTCGTGTTCTCATGGTCACTTTCAACTCTGAGAAGTGATTTGAAGCCAAGTGGGAAAAGTGGGTTAACAGTTTAATTCCAAGTCGGCTGTGTATCAGGCAGTTTAACACATCTCATTTAATTTCAACAGCTTCTGAATTCTGTATCTTCATTCCCCAGAGCTAGCCAGTTACTGTGTGTCCTTCCAGAGCTTTTATTATTTTTTTAATGCATTTCTTACTTGCATATGTACCTGTAGAAGATACACAGTATTTTTATGGTGTTTGAAGATAGATGCTGAGAAGTAGAATCTTAGGATATACCCACTTAAATTTGTAATAGATGCTGCTTGTCCTCCTTAGAATCCTTTTAGGTACTTCCCCAAAAGCCCTGATAGTTTTTGTATTAGGATCATATTAATCATGTTAATTTTTATGAATCAACCGAGACATCTTTGTGATGTTAAGCATGGCATTTCATTCCATCTCTTAAAACAGTTTTGGTGCCCCTTGATAACATTTTCTTTGTTGCCTTTACAAATGGATTTATTTCTTTAATTATCTCTTCTAAGTAGATGTTTGCTTATAAGCTATATTAATTTTTGAAGATATATTAATTTTCTACCTAGCCCCTATATTAGATTGTCTTACTGGTTTTAGTAGTTTTTCATTTAGTTATCTTGACTTTTAAAGAAATAAATCATATCATCCATAAATAAGGATTGTTTTTTTTTTCCTTTCCATTTTCATACCTCTTGCTATGTCCTCTTTTCCAAGTCTATCAGTTAGTACATCCAGAAAAAAATGGTAAATAATAGTGCAGATCCTTGACTTGTTCTTGACTTTCATGGGAATGCTGGTGGTGATTCTGCAGCTTTAGAGCTAGATGTAAGGCATTTTATTATGTTAAGAGAGAATCCACCTAGTCAGATTTATCAAGAATTGAAATATCATGGAATTTTTTTTTGAGAATCACATATAGTAGAGATCTAATTTGATTTTGTTTCATATGGATAGCCAGTTTTCCAGAACCACTTATTAGTCTCTTCTTTCTTCACCTTTATAATATACTAAATTTTCATACATGTGTTGGTTTGTTTCTGGACTCTTTATTCTTTTCCACTGATCTCTTTATTATTTCTGATCTAGTTCAACCTGTTTCAAATAATTACTTTAGCTATAATTCTGAAATTTCATTGTAGGTGAAAAAGAGTCTCAAATGGACATGCAAAGCTTGTGGAGAGAAGCAGTCATTTTTGCGGGTGAGTCCCAAGCAGCAAAGTGTCTAATACCCATACCAGGAAGCAGGTGGGACGCAGCCCTGCAGAAACATATTTCTCATGGAACCCAGTGTTCCATTATTGGCTCAAGTTCATTGGATATAGCGCTCCTGCTCCCTAAGATCATCTTCCTTCAGGAAGCGAAATGAATGGAGCAGTGCCTGGAAAGTTACCTTCCTTTTTTTATTCAGTCAGTAAGTATTTACTGAGTAACTTCTGTATGCAGGCATGGGACACAATGGAAGGTAAGACCATGTTGTTAATTGCCTTCACCGATCTGCTGTTGTGGAACAGGATGAGAAACTAAAACACACACATGTAAATTAAAACTAGACTGAGCAAAATGAGAGGAAAGTACAGGGGTCTGTAAGAAGATAACTGAGTAATCAGACCTAACTGGGGATGGGCAGACAGCTGTTGGTAGATGCAGGGGTGTGAGAGGGGCCAGGCAGGTTGTGAAGGAAGTCAGGAGATGAAAGAGCATGTGGACTGAGGGGAGCATGTTGTAAATGCTCTTATTAGCCCAGTTTTTTCACCCAGCATCACAGTTCTTTTCAAGTCCATACTTAGCGACCCACTTGATCTCTAATATCACAGGGTCCTCATTGAGCCCATTGTTCACCTGCTCCAGCCCTTGATGCCACCTCTCCAGCCTCATCTCATCATTCTCCTCCTTCAGCCATAGGGGCTTTTCCTTCTGACCTTGAAACAATCCAAATCTGCTTCCCTCTTAGGGCCTTTGTGCTCATTGTTGGGGCTTCCCCTAGTTAATCTCATTACCCTGATCAGAAATATAGGCAAGTATGTTTATGTGAGTATTGTCCATCTGAGACTGTAAATTCCATGGGAAGAGAGGGTTTGCCTATTTTACTTATATACCCTTTTTAAAAAAGTTGAAGTATAGTTGATTTACAATATTATGTTAGTATCAGGTGTATAGCAAAGTGATTCAGTTATACATATTTTTTTTCTTATTTTCCATTATAGTTTATTATAAGAAATTGAATGTAGTTCCCTGTGCTATACAGTAAATCCTTGTTGTTAATCTATTTTATATAGTGTGTATCTGTTAATCCCATACTCCTAATTTATTCCTCTCTCCTTCTTCCCCTTTTGGTAACCATAAGTTTATTTTCTATGTCTGTGTGTTTCTGTTTTGTAAATAAATTCACTTGTATTATTTTTTTAGATTCCACATATAAGTGATATCATATAATATTTGTCTTTGTCTGACTTGCTTCACTTAATACGATACACTCTGGGTCCATCCTTGTTGTTGCAAATGGCAATATTTCATTCTTTTTTATGGCTAATATTCCATTATATATGTGTGTGCGTGTGTGTGTCTATACACACACACACACACATACATACACCCCATATCTTCTTTATCCACTCATCTGTTGATGGACACTTATATACCCTTTTTTGTATGTTTTGCTGATGGACTCTTGGCACCTAGCACAGTGCCTGTCACATAGTGTTTGCTCAAGTAATGTTTGTTGAATGAGTTAAGTGACAAACCCCACACTGATGGGCATTTAGGTTGATTTTAGTTTTCATTGTTATGAACAACTCTGCAATGAAGCTTCTTACAAATACCTCTTTCTTCACTTGACCAATTATTTCCTTAGGACGAATTCCTAGAAGTTAAATCAGAGGAATTCTTTTGACCAAGGTTCTTTTAGTTACAAATAATAGGAAAAAAACACTTCAGCAAAATTTAAAATGTACTGGCAAGGTAATGGGGTATCTTGGGGGGATCCAAGGAAGGAGCTTCATTCTTGACCCCTTGAAGAACCAACCCCAAGAACTGAAAAGCTGCCAACAACACAAGCATCATCTTTTCCCTCCCTTCTCCTCCCTTCACCCAGTTTCTCCCTATACCTTCCTCCCTCTCTCCCTATCTCCTCTCCTTCCCTTCCTCTCTGTTCCCAGTTCAAAGTAACATACTCTACTCACAGACCACAGAATCTCATTTCAAACCAACTGGAATAGCTGAGTCCCAATTATAAACTCCTGGGAGAAACAATCTGATTGACCTGGTTGATTCAGATGTCCACCACTGGTCCAGTCAGTTGGGATGGGTGGGAGTGGGGACAATTTGGTCATCTGTCAGTAAGTGTAGCTGCTGAGGCCTACCTTGAGATTGGGTCTCAGAAGGCAGGGGCTGGCTCATAGCTAGTGACTTCTGCTTGTTTTAGATGTCAGCATGTATTTCTGAATTCCTGAGGAAGCTTTGCCTTCCTCTCAGCACCCCCATGCTTGTGCACTGGTATATGGCTTATGACTGACTAGGCCACAGTAATGAACAGACACCAAAATTGTGGTGGCTTAACGCAATAGAAGTTGTTTCTCTTGCTCTTTTAACACTCCTGGGAGAGATTGAGATCAGCAGGACAGCTGTCCTTGGTATGGTCATCCGGGGACCAAGGCACCTGTAATCTTGAGGTTCTGTTATTCCCTGAGGCTTGTCTCCCACTGCCTCTTGTCCCGCAAAGGAGCAAGATCAGGGAGGAGCCACCCAGGAAGGATCTGGAAGTGGCTTACATTCCACTGGGAAGAACCTAGTCTCATGGCCACACCTGACTGCAAGGAAGACTGGAAAATGTAGTCTAGTCTGCCCCAGATGAGGGGAGAATGCATTTCAGTATTCAGGCAGCAGTCTCTGCTATGCAGGAGAGCATGCACCCTACCAGTTATGCCAGACATAAGTTGTCAGTCATTTTAGAATTTTGTTTTTCAATTTATTGTGTGGACGTATAGTTGAGTTACAATGTTGTGCTAATTTCTGTTGCGCAGCAAAGTGATTCAGTTTTTTATTTACATATATGTGTGTGTGTGTATATATATATACACACACACACACATACACATCCTTTTTCATATTTTTTTCCATTATGGTTTATCACAGAATATTGAATGTAGTTCCCTATGCTATACAGCAGGGCCTTGTTGTTTATCCATTCTATATATAATAGTTTGCATCGCTAATCCCAAACTCCCAATCCATCCCTCCCCCAGCCCACTCCCTCTTGGCAACCATAAGTCAGTTATCAGTCTTTTTAAACTTTGCCTTTCCCCTCTCCAGTTCCTTTCCTCCCATTCTCACTTGAACTTTCCCCAGATGGGATTTCACTCCCCACCAGTCCGCTAAAATTGCTCATGTCAAAGTCAGCAGTGGTCTCTATGTTGCTAAAAATAATGGTTGGTTCTCAGTCCTCAAGTGACTTGACTTATTGGTGGCATTTGTCAGAGTTTGTCACTTCCTCCTCCTTGAAGCATTGTCTTCACTTGTACTTCTAGTCATCCTGCTCCTGGTTTTCCTCCTATCTTCCTGGCTGTGTTTCAATCCTCTTTGCTAGTTTTTTCCCATCTCCTCATCTTCTAAACCTTAGAGTGCTCTGGCACTCAGTTTTTGGACCTCTTGTCTAGCTACACTCATTCCCTTGGTCATCTGAGATGAGACAATCTGACAATTCTCAAATGTCCATCTCAGACCCCAGACCTGCCCCTGAACTTGTGTATGCTTCCAACCACTTACCGCTCTCCTGGATATCTAAGAGGCATCCCAAACCTGTATCCCAGAACGAAGCCCTCACCTTACCCTCACCAACCTGCTCTTCCCACAGTCATCCCCAACTCTTAAGAGTGCCAAGTTCCTCTTTCTAGTTGTTTGGGCTAAAAACCTTGAACTCATCCCTGACTTCTCTTTTTCTTTTACACTCTTCATCTGATCCATCAGCAAATTTTGTCAGCCCTACCTTCAGGATATACCCAGACTGTGCCCACTTGCTACCACAGTGGCCTGAGTTGCCTCAGTATTTGCTGCAACCTCCTGACTGGTCACCTGCTTCTGCCATACAGTCTTAGCACCACAGCTGCAGGGTCCTACTGAAACATATGCAAGATCATGTCAGACCTCCCAGGTTAGAGCAACATTCATGCTCCTACAGACAGGGCCAGGTTGGGGCAGGGGGCCCCTTTTCAAAAGCAGAAAAAAAAATGCTATTAAAGGTACTAGAATATTAAGCTTTTCCTTTCTTTCATGGTCTCCTGACTTTTCCTGATGTCTTTTATTTACTAGTTTTAAAATTTACTATTTAATATCTTCCTGTGTCAAGAAAAACTAACATTTAAAATTGTGCAGCACCATTTATATTGTGCAACACCAGTTATAAATGCAAAGACCATTTAGTACATATGTGGAACATATGCAGAATAATATAAGAGCATTTGGTGTATACGTAGAATCATCAAAATTGCACAGTTTTTATTTTGTAGCTCATACATGCCTACATATTTCATTCCTACCAGAACAGTGGAGATGTTGCACAAAATTAACTATTTTTACTTCACTGCTTGATACACGCACATTCTACCCATACTCTCAACCTTTAGCTCACTGATGAGTAAGGAAGTACTGAGAGGAAAAGGAACTGGGAAAGATTGCCCTATCTTTCACTTTTTTTTCTGTGTTATTATTTTCAGCATAGGCTATTCCAGGGAGGTAACAGGAGTAAGAAAAGATATGACACGTTTCCTTGGTTGTTCATGTTTTTTAGAATACCCTTGCCTCCTTTCTGCAACTGAAGCAAGTTCTGATTCCAGTGGAAAGCCTGGCCTCTCAGGCTGAGGTTGCCCCCCACGTACTTTTGTTGTACTTTACTTTGTGAGAAAGTTCTAATGAGGAAAAAAATAAGTAATAAATGTTCTCTTTTTGGGAAAAAAAAAAAAGACTTGTACACACCATCTGAACTTGGAGTCTCACTGAACTCCCACACCTTGTGAGTTCACTGCAATTCTGTGCTCCTCAGTCATCAGGCGTGCTGTATGTAAAAGCAGTGACGAGAAACAGTGGACACATTTGGTGTCCACAACTCACAAACATGCTTCATTATCTCATCACACTTTACTTACACAATACAAGTTCAATGATTATTAAGAATTTCAAGATGGAGACAGCAGAGCAGATCTCATGCCTATAAGGCTGACTCTGCCTGTAACGGGGCCTACACTCTCAAACCTCATCTCCTACCATCTTCCCCCTAGACCATTCAGCTCCAGCCACTTGGCCTCCTCACCGTTCCTCCAAAATGCCAGGCTCAGGGTCTTTGCACTCCTTTCCGTTTCATTGCTTCTGCTGAATGTTCTTCCCCTATGTATCTACGTGGCTTGTTTCTGCCTATCTTCCTATTTTGTGCTCAGATGTCACCCTCTCAGTGATCCACTCATTGACTTCTTGAACACACATATAAAATTGTCTACTGTGTCCACACTCTGCCCCACCCCGCTTCATTGCCTTACTTTCCTCAGAAGCACTTCTCACCATCTGATGGACATATAGGTGACTTATGTGCTTATTATCTGTCTATTCTCACTACAGTGTGAGCTCCATAATGACAGTAGTGTTTGTCCATTCCTGTATTGTGTTGTCCTTACCTAGTTCAGGGCCTGGCACATAATAGCTGCTTAATAAATATTTATTGAACAAATGAGTGACTGCTAAGTGAAAAAATGTATCTCATCTATTTTATATTATTTTGATTATGAGTGAGTGAGGTGTATCATTTCATATGTTTATTGGCAATTTGCGTTACTTCTCTTCTGAATTTCTTATGTTCATTAACCAATTTGTGTGGGATTTTGGGTTGAGTTTAGCTTTGATATATAAAGTTCAGGGTGATGGTGGGCAGCCAGATAGACTGAAACTATTAGTCCCTGAGACTGTTAGTTTGTAAATCACTGCAGAAACAGCAATCATTGTTTGGGTTCCTGCATGGTGCTTTGGGCCTTGCGAACTACAGTTTTATCCTCCCTGGGTTGCAACTCTAATGGATCTATTTCTCAGCATTCTATCAACACTTTTTAAACTTGATATTTTTGTTTGTTTGTTTGTTTCTCAGGCTTACGGTGAGGGCTCTGGTGCTGACTGTAGACACCATGTCCAAAAATTAAATCTGCTGCAGGGACAGATTTCAGAGATGTCACTCAGGTATAGTAATTTGAGGGAGGCATGGTTATCTTGCTCTGTTTTTATCTTGATTGGATGGTGGAAGTCTATGACGGAGAAATCCCTTAGAGTTCCATGTCTTACAATATGGCAATTAGATATTGAACAATCTTCCCACTGAAATTAATTTAAAATGCCAGCCACAGTTTTTTGATTTTTGGTTTTTTTTTTTTTTTGTGGTACGCAGGCCTCTCACTCTTGTGGCCTCTCCCGTTGCGGAGCACAGGCTCCGGACGTGCAGGCTCAGCGGCCATGACTCACGGGCCCAGCCGCTCCACGGCATGTGGGATCCTCCCGGACCGGGGCACAAACCCGTGTCCCCTGCATCGGCAGGCGGACTCTCAGCCACTGCGCCACCAGGGAAGCCCCCAGCCACAATATTTTAAGTGCACTGAAGAGATGACAAGAAGGTAAGTAACCATCAGAGGCCAAAAATGAAGCAAAAGCCAAAATCCAGAGAATAAGCAGCTGGGCTGCTGAGGCGATTGAAACCTGTTGCCCTTCAGCTTCCATGCATCTGGGAGGGAAGCAGGAGACAAAGACAAAGCTGAGGGTCTGTTCACTGTGGGAAGGTCCATAGGAGACCACCACATAAAGCTGAGTCCCCGAAGGACTACACCCTCAGCATTCAAATGAACTAGAAATGCACCCCCTCCATAGCAGGGACCCAGCCTGTGTTGACCTTGGCACTGACTGAAGAAGGGAAATACTGCTCCAGGATTTTATAAGCACAAGGAATCTGTCACATGGCCTTTAAGCCTTTTACACATGCTGTGTGAAAAGTCTCAAGCTGAGAGCTTATTTTTAAATTGTCCCAGGAACAGAGGTAAATGCAGCTCCTTTTTGGAGCAATACATCTTCAACCCAGGTATCAAAGAATTCCCACATATAAAGTTCCAAGGAGCATATACCCAAACTTAAAAATCATTTAACTTAAGGAAGTATGTCACCATGAGCAAGACAGCAGAAATGACAGAAAAGTCAGACCCAAAAAGAGTTCAGAATACATAATATTTCATGTTTAATATATTTAATGAAATTAAAAGAGGGGGGTTGCTAATATGAGGAGCAAGAGACTTTTAAAAATAACCAGTTTTTTAAAAAAACCAAAAAGTTTGTAGAAATGAAAAGTATAGTCATTGAAATTAAAAGTCTAGTGGACCATTAAACAGATCAAGTGCAACTGAAGAGAGAATTAGTGAAATGGAAGACCAATCTAAAGAAATTAATCACAGTGCAGCACAGAAAGACAAAAAGGTGGAAAATATAAGTTCAGAGACATGAGGGATACAGAGAAGAGTTCCAGCAGGAGATAATAAAGAGAAGGGGACAAAGGCAATATTTGCAGGGAAATGAACAGAACATTTTCCAGAATCAAAGGGCTTACATTCTTAGATTAAGGAAACACAGTAAATCCCAATCTAGATGAAAACATTGTGTATGTAGGAAATCCTAATGAGCCTATCTATACAAAAGCTACTAGAACTAATAAGTTAATTTAGTAAGATCACAAGGATACATGGTCAACATACAAAACTAGATTTTATTTTTATATAAATGCAGTGAACAGTTGGAAAATAATTTTAAAAATCAAATACCATTTATAATACCATCAAAAAATAAAGGGGCTTCCCTGGTGGCGCAGTGGTTGAGAGTCTGCCTGCATCGGCTGAGAGTCCGCCTGCCGATGCAGGGGACACGGGTTCGTGCCTCGGTCCGGGAAGATCCCACATGCTGCGGAGCGGCTGGGCCCGTGAGCCATGGCCGCTGAGCCTGCGCGTCCGGAGCCTGTGCTCCGCAACGGGAGAGGCCACAACAGTGAGAGGCCCGCATACCGCAAAAGAAATAAAAAATAAAAAAATAATAAAATGAAATAAAATACATAGGGATAAACATAACCCAAAAATGTGCAAGAAATTTTCAGTAAAAACTATAAAACATTGCTGAGAGAAATTAAAGAAGATCTAAATGAAGAAATATGACACGTTCATGGATTGGAAAACTCAATATTGTTAAGATGTCAGTTCATCCTAAATTGATCTGTAGAGTCTGCCATTAGGTTCCAATCAAAATTCCAGCAGTTTTGTTTTTTTTTTTAAGAAATTGACAAACTGATCCTAAAATTTATATAGAAATGCAATTGCCAAAACAATGCTGATAAAGAACAAAACTGGAGGACTTCTACAGCCTGATTTCAAGATTCACTATAACACTATAGCAATCAAGATGATAGTGTGATTTTGGTGAAAGACTAGATATATAGATAACATCAGAAGGCAAATGAAGGGATTTCCCTGGTGGTCCAGTGGTAAAGAATCCGCCTTATGCAGGGGACATGGGTTCGATCCCTGGTCAGGGAACTAAGATCCCACATGCCGTGGGACAGCTGAGCCTGTGCACCACAACTACTGAGCTCACACGCCTCAACTAGAGAGCCTGTGTGCTGCAAACTACAGAGCCCACATGCCCTTGAACCTGCGCGCCACAGCTAGAGAAGAGAAAACACGCACACCACAACTAGAGAGAAGCCCACGTGCCACAACTGAGACCCGACACAGCCAAAAATAAATAAAATAAATAGAGTCAATGAAGGATGAAAAAAAAGCAAGTGAATAAACAAATAGTGGTATTTCCGTACAATAGAATACTACTCAGCAACAAAAACAACATGGGCAAACCTCAAAAACATTGCTAAGTGAAAGAAATCAGACACAAGAGACCACACACTATAGGGATGAGTGGTATTCTGGGGAGGGGGAATCACCTACAAAGGCATATAAGGGAACCTTGGGGTGATGACAATTTTCTATATCTTGCTAATTATATCTCAGTAAATTTTTTTTCTATATCTTGATGGGAGTAATAGATTCAAAGATAAAATTTACCAAACTCATCTAATTGTACACTTAAATTGTTACATTTTAGTGTATATTAATTATAAATTATACCTCAATAAGTTAATTTTAAAAGACAAAAAAAATCTGCCCTTAGACACAACAACATAATGAAATTGCAGAACATGGAAGACAAAGGGAAGAGTTGAAAAGTAGCTGGAGAGAAGAGAGATCACCTACATAAGAACAGTAGACACCCAGCTTCTCAGGGGTAACATTAGAAGCGAGAAGACAGACCATTAACCTTCATATTGCTGAGAGATGTTCTGGAGTTGATGGAGTTGAGTTCCTGAATCATAGTACGGTGAGCAGAGTTCTGGCTAGTAGCTGGTAGGACACTGCTCAACTGGACATTGGAGTATCGACCATGTGGCACGGTAGGCAGTTCATATGCGTGATCTTATTTCATCTTCCTCATCACCCTGTGAGGATAATTGGCTTCTGTTTACAGATGAAGAAACTGAAGTAGAGGTGCCGACATTTGGTAGAGTTGGGGTTCTCATTGTATTTCTCTAGAGAGAGCTCCAATCTGATCATGTGATGTAACAACCCTGTCTGACATGGGTGGATGTGGCTTTGGTGCTAACCTTCAGTCCTTGCACTATGAATGTTTTCACTGGCCATCCAGCCCTACTCGAGGCTGCAAAGGTTCCGGCTCCTCACTCTGCTTTATGTGGTAAAAGAGCCCTGCTGTCCCTGGGAGGCTGGATGAAGTCACTATGACACATCAAGCTCAGTAAAATGCCTTCTCTTGTAGTGGTTGAGATATAATACAACTGTAAAGACACTCATATGACCCTATGCAATGGGGACATCTCCATTGCTAATGGGAGGGACTCTGTGCTGTCAGAGTTCAGCTGACATTAGTCTCTGTGTTCAGGCACTGAGCAGGGCACATGCACACGTATTGTCTTATTTATCTTCACAGTGACCCTTGCAATATTATCCCCATTTGTAAATAAGGAAACTGGGATACAGTGATATACCCAGAATCACGGTCAGTGACAGCCAGTCATTGGCAAAGCCATGATGCAAACTCTGGTCCTCTGGGTTAAGAGTGCCACTTCTGCCCTGTGTCACTTTTCCTCTTGTTCCAAGTAACAGATGGTCCCTCTGCCTTCTGAACTGCTGGAAGATTACAAATCACATCAAAACAACAGAGATAAGTTCTAAGTTCCCCTAAACAGGCTTTGATATCCACATCAAGTTCGTGCATCTTGCCGTTCCCATCTTCATTGTCCTTCATCTTCCTGGTCATTTTACAAAAGACAACTGTACAATCTTTCCCTAAGGTCTCTGGAAGAATCCATAAATGCCGATGAGGAGGAAAATGCACGTCCTCGGCAGGCTGTGCCTGCAAGCCTGCAGGTAAGCCAGCAGCACCACCTCGGCCCAGATGCCTGAGCCAGCTCTGTCACAGAGGGGGGTTCCATTTATTCATTCATTCCTCATTTCTTCAGCAAACGCTTGTTGATGTTACCGAATGATGAGCACTTGGCTTAAAGCTACAGGGAACTCAAAAATGAATAAACCTATCCCTTTCATATGTGTGGAGACAGCAGTGTAAAATAATTACAATACTGTGAAAAGAGCTTTTTCTTCTGGCCGCTTGGTGAATTCTTCTGAACTTAGCTTGAACTTCACCTCCTTGTGCTTCTCCCCTTGTCCCACAGCACTCTCAGCACACTTGTGGTAGGGAAGGCATGCTGTTGTAAAGTGCCTGGGTTTCCATGTTCCCTTTCTCCAGACTGAGCCCCACAGCAGGGCTCACATCCAGTTGTTCATTCCCAGGGCCTGGTTAAAGTAGGTACTCAAACAGTATTTGGATGGGCAGTTGCATGTAAGAGCTTGAGTGACTGAGTAGGTGACGCCATTGGTACATCCAAGATGCCATGGGTACACGGAACACTGTGTCCTGCCAGGGACGGGGGGAGTGGGAACAACTGACAGCCTCCCTGGCAGAGCCCCACCTCTGCTCACAGAATCACACTGGCAACGCCCGCTTTCCAGGTGCTCTTCATATTTTTATTATATCAATAAATAGGGGAGATGCTCGTAAGCACACTAACACATCAGCTCTTGCATATTTGGGTCTATACTTCCAGTTTCTTTACTTACAGACTTAATCTTTCATCATTCCTTCTGTAAGAAACACTTGTTTGCATCCTGGAATTTTCACTTACATCATATCTTCTATGTTGCTATATAGCTTTCAATTCTTTTCATTTCTAAAAAGTACCTACAGAATATAGTGGATATGGCAATATTTATTCCCTTATTGGGCATTTAGGATGTTCGCAAACTTTTGCTACTATAAATATTTGCTATTATTTGTAACACCTTGAACATCTTTATGCCTTTGTCTTCATTTGGAACTACTGGGCCAGGGAGTGTGGACATTTGCAAAGTTCTTGGTAAAGTTCTTGTGACCTGCAGCTTTCCCAAAGTGTGTGCCAGTGTGCTCCAGTCAAGATATCTGTCTCCCATTACCTTCCAATCAAATTCCTTTGCTGGTGACAGTGTAGACATGGGTCCTGAGGCCCTTAGGCCTCACAGTTGCACTGGAGATTTTCAGTAAAGGTGTCTGCTTTCCAACTCTGAGAATAAACTTACTTCCCAATCCTGTAGGAAAAACTCCAGCCCTCAAAGAACCGCTGGCTGAAGTATCTGGAAAGGGACTCCAAAGAACTGCAGCTGGAAGAAGGAGGAGTGTGTTTCAACAGACAGCCCTCATCCAAGAGAGAGAAGCCAGACCCTCCCTTCAGTACAGGCCTGCCTAGGAAAAGGTGCCAAGCTAGTAGCTAATCCAGCCCTCACCCATGCCCACCTTGCTGACCTACGGTTGGGGGTACTGACGAGCAGCTTCCTGTGGTCAGCAGGAAGCCTGAGGGATGTGAGCCAGCAGGCGCCATCACCGCAGGCCCTCTGGCGTGGCCAGGTACCAGGTGCAGCCAGTGCAGAGGTGAGGGCTAGGCAGGATTCCAGTGGGGGTGCCTTTTATGATGCTCCCTTAATTCTGAACATCTAGACTGCACTGACCTCAGGGAAGAGCTTAAGGGCAAGGTTGAGAAAGTGAAGTGGGGCCAGAGAAGCCAACAGGCCTGGGAACCTTTAGCTGAGAGCAGGAAAGACCTGACTTTCATGGGTCTCTACTCCAGTCTTAATCTGCATTTCAGTGAGTTTTCTTTCTTTCTTTTTTTTTTTTTAAAGATTTATTTATTTATTTTTGGCTGCATCTGGTCTTGGTTGCAGCACTCGGGATCTTCACTGAGGCATGCAGGATCTTTCATTGTGGCACCCGGGCCCTTCATTGTGGTGCACGGGCTTCTCTCTAGTTGTGGCATGTGGGTTTTCTCTTCTTTATTTGCAGCATGCAGGTTTTCTCTCTGTAGTTGTGGTGCACAGGCTCCAGGGTGTGTGGTCTCTGTAGTTGTGGCGTGCGGGTTCCAGAGCGCGTGGGCTCTGTAGTTTGCGGCGTGTGAGCTCAGTACTTGTGGCGTGCGGGCCTACTTGCCCCATGGCACATGGGGTCCTAATTCCTGTGTCCCCTGCATTGGAAGGCGGATTCTTTACCACTGGACCACCAGGGAAGTCCCTCAGTGAGTTTTCTGAGAGACTGCCTCATCTAGATTAGGATGGCTCTTCCAGGGCAGATGCTATTGGGAGGTAGATTCCAGTTCAGAATAAGAACTTTCTAGCAACTACAAGCTATAGAGCAGAGAAATGGACTGCCTTAGATGTCATTAGACAACCTGTTGTTGGCAGTGGGACAGAAGCTGAGCAGCCAGTTGGGAAGCTATAAGGGATGGCAAGGTCCCTACCTGTGCTAGGTGTCAGACGGGGTGACCACCAAGTCAGACTAAGGGTCACTGCTCAATGGTAGAACTGGGTTCTTTTTTTTTTTAATTTTTATTGAAATATAGTTGATTTACAATGTTGTGTTAGTTTCAGGTATACAGCAAAGTGATTCCGTTTATTTATATATATATATATTCTTTTTGAGATTCTTTTCCATTGTAATTACAAGACTGGATTCTTGACAGCACTTTTCCTCTGCCAGGAAATGGAGCCAGAGCACAGTCCAGCCTTCATGCAGCCCTAATATCCAGGACTCCAGAAACTGTGAGGTCACCTTGAAGTCCCTGAAGGTCAGTGATTGAGGACAGTGTCCCAGTGGCCATTGAGCAGACGCAGGATTTTTAAATTGTTTTGTGGACAATTAAAATATCAGACTTACATCCCCTAAAAGCCCAACTTCCCGCATGAGTGTCTTGTTTTCTGTGTCTTAAGCCAACTCCTTTCTCTGGCCTGCACTGTTTCCCTGCCACGCTCCTCCTGTCACTGATGTTAACTCGGGGTCAAAAGGGCAGCTTGATGCCTTGGAGTCAATCAAGGTTGACCAGTAGGGCTTTTCTGCATCAGGACCGTTCCCTTCATTCTGCATGGAGTACCGGGTCTTTGTCAGACTGTTCAGCTTGGGACCTGCCCTGGGTTTCTGAGGAACTGTCACCTTCATTTATCCAGGTGGGTTCTTGTGCATTTGAGGCACTCTCTTCACCTATGACCTGCTCTTGTTCCTGATGCTTCAAACCTAGACCTTCCAGGCCGCAGAATGCAGGTTTTGCTTTATGCCACAGGCACCCAGGCAGAGGAACTCTGCCAGGCATTTGTCACTGCCATGCCCCAACATAGGCCAGGGTCGTCCTGGCCGGCTTCAGACAGTAGTGGAGAGTGCCCGTCCAAAGCCAAGAGGCAGTGATCAAACTCTGGTGTTGCTACTAGCTAGCTATGTGACCCCCAGGTAAGGATGTGGCCCTGAATCTCTAAATTATAATGAGTGTGACAGTTACTGATGTACCAGTCCCAGGGCTAAACATTTTTTATGCACTAATTCTTACCACAAGCCTGTTTTGTTTTGAAGGTGAGGAACTAAGGCTGGTGAAGGTTCAGTTGAGGTCACAGCAAATCAGTGGCAGAGCTGGCAGTCTCGAATCACTAACAACTGCCCACAGAGCCTCTTCCATACTGCCTGGGGGTGGTGATGCAGGGTCCCTCCTGTCATTGCTTGCAAATTCCTTTGTAGGCAGTGAAATCCAATTTTTTCTTTTTTTTTGAATTTTAGAATTTTTTTATACATCAGGTTCTTGTTAGTCATCCATTTTATACACATCAGTGTATAAATGTCAATCCCAATCGCCCAATTCATCACACCACCACCCCCCCCCCCGCCACTTTCCCCCCTTGGTGTCTATACATTTGTTTTCTACATCTGTGTCTCTATTTCTGCCCTGCAAACCGGTTCATCTGTACCATTTTTCTAGGAGTGAAACCCAATTTTCAATGCATCCTCATTTTCTGAGGTAGAAGGGAGAAGCCAGGCCTCTGTCACTGTCATGTCCCCTGGGGTATTCTGTGCAGCCACTTGTACAGCTTCAAAACCCTGAACATGGTTCTAGAGAGACCTTCCCAGCTGCCTGGCAATAAGCACATGGTCTTTCCAGGTGGTCTCTAGGGCCCTTCCTGCTTGCACCCCTCAGGCACTCCCTCACCTGATGCTAAGGTCCCCATGACATACCCTGATTACAGGAGAACATCTTCCTTTTTTGGGAAGCCTGGTCATGGAATTTGGCAGGGGATTTGGAGTGACGGAGAGGGCATTTATTTGCTGTGCTTTGCTAAACCTCAAAATCAAGGCATGTCCCTAGCCTGCCAGGCTACAGAATAGTAGACAGCACAGAGCAGAAAGTGTCAGCACCCAGAGGTACAGTCAAGGACTAGTACAGGCACAGGACCTCCTCTCCTTGTCCCTTGAGCCTGCTGGGCATTCTTCTGGAGAACATGGCCATCATCTTGTGTTTCCACCTCAGGACCACACTGGCCTGACAGGGAAGGTCAAAGAAGGAAGCAGTCGTGAGGACTGGGACACCAGGGAGCTCGTCGTTCCTCGGGGGGAACCACCGTGTCCTGCCCAGAAGGTCAGGACCGTGTCTCCTAAGTGGGAACAATTTCTTCTGCCACTTGGAAACAGCTCACATTTGGACACGGAGCCCCTGACCCCCCTGCAAAGAGGCCCCAGGCCAGCTCGAGCAGCATGGACTCAGCAGGGGACCCCCAGGACCCAGACCCCAAGGGAAGGCCTCTGCAGGACCCTTGGTGCACTCCAGCTTCCTCAGGCTACACACACTCCCACGCCTGGGCCCAAGAGGCTCTGCGGAAAAACCCCCGAGCAGTCAGGGGGCACAGGCCCTTGGGCAGAGGGTGGGGCCTTGGTCAAAGGGATGCAGGAGCCTTCTTCACTCCTGCGACTGTGTGACCTCTTTAAAACCGGAGAGGACTTTGATGACCATCTGTGAATTGAAACTAATGTGTTACTAATGTAGACATATTTGTTAAGTGAGCCCTTCTCCACTTGATCTCTGTGCCACTGGAAACAGGGCTCCCCAAGTTGCTTTTAAATAGTAGGACTAAGGATGACTGACTTATGGGAACTACCAAGAACCAACAATAAACATAACTATCAAACAGATCATCTCTCATCTCACCATCTCTGATTAAAGTGCTTATACCATTTAATTAAGATTGTTTACAAATATAACAGAATGGCTACAAAGCGATTTTCTTACTTTAAAAGCAGTTGACACATTGGGAAATGAGAGAATTACAGTAGTTGTGAAACAGGCAGTACTCAGTGAACAACATCAGTTCCCCTGTCAGCCCTTCTTTATTCCCAGATGTTTAGCCAAAGTCCTGAGCTGTCCTACCCTCTAGTAATCACTACAGCCCAGCCTCATTCCGCCCCAACAGAATGTTGGCTATACTCTAGACAAATTCAGAGTATATCAGATTTCTAGCAGAAAATCAGTTACATGTCAGGGTACTATAGTCATTTTAAAAAAAGCAAAAAAGCAGAAGGCCGTTAGGCAAGGTCTGTTCTGGACTGCTGGTGTAATCCTGCAGGGAGAGAGTGGGAATATGATGCAGTGTGGCCTCCGCGTCCTCCCCAGCAAGGAGTCTCTCACTCTGCCCCAGGGGGGCACCCCCGGCTGCAAGGAGCCGGGCACCCCCAGCTGCAAGGAGGCAGGCGCCCACAGGAAGCTGGTTGGAATTACCCCCTCGTGTCACTTGTTCTACTGCCCTAAATGGCTTTGTGCGTCCCCACCCCCCAGATTCTGGAAGAAGAATGCAGAGAAACTGGCCCTTACAGAGGCACTGGGGTTCTATACTAGCTTAACACAACTATGAGAGAAGAAAGGGGACACAGAATGGGTGAGCAGACTTTGTCACAACGGTGGTGGGTGTTTTGAATACTGGATGGTGTCTAGGGCAGCCCCGATGTCATAATCCTTGGTCTGTAGGAGCCTGGTGAGCCAGCCGCCTTCATCAGAGAACCCCATGGATAGCATCTGGGAGAGGGACTCAATCAGCCGGGGGTCCGCTTCTGCCAGAGAGAGTAATGACAGCCATAAGGAAGAGTCACTGGGCCCCAAATGTGACCTGTTATGTGGCAGCATCCTGTCCAGCCACCAAGTACCCAGGGCCTGCAGGGCCTGGCCCTTTTACAAGGTCTTAACCCTCACAGGGACCCTCCAAGGCAGGAACTGGCAACCTTTTTCTATACAAGGTCAGAGAATAAATATTTTAAGCTGCTTTGCAGGCTATGTGTCCCTGTCACAACTACTCAACTCTGCTGTTACAAGCATAAAAGCAGCCAAACAAAATGTAAACAAATGATCATCGCTGTGTTCCAGTAAAACTTATTTATGAACACAAATTTGAATTTCATCTAATTTTCCCATCTTGACTTTTTTCCAACCATTATAAAAATGAAAAAATCATTCTTGGCCCATAGGGCATAGTTTGCCACTCCCTGCTTTAAGGCAGAGAAGATAAATACTGGTAGCCCAAGGGCTAAATTTGGCCCATAGAATGGATTTCCACTTGAATACTGTTTTAAAAGTCATTGCCATGTGACAGTGATGAACCAGAGCAGGGTGTGAGTGGCCTCTTTTATTCAGTGAGTCCTCCAGGCTGGCACACTCTCCACCCGATCCTACTGCTTCCACGCCACCTACTTTACACGGTGGCTTCCTGCCTGGCTCCTACCGGAGCCTTGGCTAGGACCCCTGCTCCAAGGTCAGCACTTTCCATGAGGAAACAGTGAAGATGGACCCCAAGTCCACTTTTAGTAGTGCCAAAGCCAGCGCCGCCACCACATCACATCTGCCTTCGTAATTCTGGGTCTGGATGTTAAGTTTTAGAAAGCTGAGATTACTAAGGCTCAGTATAGACACAGAGGACAAAACCAACTCCCAATTTTCTCTTACGTCAACAGACAAGCCATGCAGTACAGAACATGATGTCTTTCTGTGTTGCTAAAAGCAAGTGATGGGATGCTCTGAACTGAAAAGATAGAAATACAAAATACTTGAAATCTCTTGCCTGGTGGCAAATGTGGGTACAATGCAGCTTCCTTCAGCCCTGTGGGTCCTTCCTGGGAAGGGTCCAGAGAGCTTGGCCCTTCAGATTCAGGCATCTGTAAAGACTGGAGTTCACCTGTAGATGGGTCCACCTCTTTTGAAGACAAATGAGTCCAGTCATCATCTCCTCCTGAACAGTTATCAGACTCCATCTGTTCCTGGAACAAAACCCCCCATGAGCACAAGGACAAGGACAACAGGCCACCTGACCACAGCCTGGGAGAGTCAGGGCATGGAGGACTGGAAAGAGGCTTTTGCTTTACAAAGTTCTAGCGGAGGGTTCACAGAACAACTTAAATGCCACCGACACTCTGCAACAGAAATGGGTCCCTCTGGCTGTGTGAGTGCCAGGGAAGGGCTGTGCCTGGGGTGCTGGGATAAGCTCTGGGCGGCCACAACCTGGGGATGGCGTGGGAGGGTGCTTGCCTCAGGCTGACCCCCTGACTCCAGGGCGATCTTGTTCACTTGCTCCACCAGAGACTGTGCCATGCCCTCCACGTCCCCGTCTGGCTTGCTGGGGTTGGAACAGCAGCTGCTTGTCTGAGAGCTACACTTCTCCTCTGGGGTGGAGCTGCCTGGGGAGGTGGGTGTCAGGCGGCTTCTCTTTCCTCCATGTTCCACGTCAATATCGACTTCAATGCCTGGAAGCCAAGGAGAAAACAAAAACTTGATTAATAGCTAGCATCCCAGGTGAGCTTCAGAGCCAGAAAGTCCATAAACAGACCTCGTTTTCCCCTAACCATGTAGGACAGCGGCTGCACAGCAGGCAGGGCCAGGCCCTTGGAACAGGGTGAGAGCCAAATACCACGTGTGGCCAGTACCACCTGTGCCACAGTGGTGAGGACCACATAAAGCATCGCACTTGCGTGCAGGGGCCTAGTGATGTGAAAAACATGCACACTGAACACACGAATTTTGTTTAGGCAGGCAGACAGCCCGTGCAAGCTCTGTGCAAGGCCCATGAGGCTGCAAGCACTGGCTGGTGTGTCTACCTCCAGTCTCTCACACTCTGGGGCACATGCTCACTGAGGGGAAGGGAGGGGACAATCACCAGGGCTATGTTTTTAATTATTTTTAATTTCTCAAAGGGCATGCCCATAGCTTAGAGTCAAACAATTTTAAAAGATTATATAGAATGGATAAACAACAAGGTCCTACTGTATAACACATGGAACCATATTCAATATCCTGTGATAAACCATAATGGAAAAGAATATGAAAAAGAATATATATATGTATTACTGAGTCACTTTGCTGTACAGCAGAAATTAACACATTGTAAATCAACTACACTTCAATAAAATTTTTAAAAAAGACTACAGTCTTCTATAGAAGATTCCCTGCCCCTCGCCACACAGCCTGGCCCACTCCCCAGAGACAGCTGTCAACCCACAAATGCTCTTTCTTTCTTGACTGCTCAAGTTTACTGCTTATTTCTTACTCTGGAAGATCAACACTTTACCACCCCTTCCCCTGTCCTTTCACAAACTCAAGTTTTGGTAAAAACAGCATTCAGTGTTTACATTAGTGCCACTACATAAATACTGTTCTTTGCTGGGCCAAGTACTGGCCTTATTTACTCTACAGTCTGTTTCTGTAGCAGTAACGATGTCCTCCTTTTCATTTGCTAACTTCCCCCTTATTCTCCCACAGCTTCTCTATAGTGTTTTCTACAACACAGGTTAAGTGTATCAGATACCGCATCCGTTCTGTTTTTTTCCCTGAAGACCACCCCTGGCGGGCATGGAGCTTCCAGCTCCAGCCTGGACAGGCAGCTCTCGGGGCCAGAGGCACAGCTACACCTTTCCTTCCATCCTGGCGACTCCTCTTGTCACTCTTTCATGTGTTGGGTACCATTTTCAAGCACCTCTTTCTTCATTCTGGGCTTATTTCTTCATTTTGGCCAGAGAAAGGGAGTTCAAGCCCAGGTAAGATGATTAAGACCCTTGCATTCCTGACAACTTTGTTCTGCTCCCACACGATCATTTTAGTTGGGTACAGAATTCGAGGTTGAAAAACCATTTTAGATGAGCCTTTTGAAGTCACTTGTCTTCCAGCTCTTGCTGTGCTCCTTGAATTCCCAAGCTTTTATAGCAACCTGGAGTGTTTCCAGAGTCTCTATCCCAAGGGTTCTGACACTTGACAATAACCTTTGGTGTGGGGTCTTTTTTAGTCATTGTCCAAGGCATTTGGGGTCCCTTTCGATCCAGAGGTTAATGTCCTTAGTGCCAAGAGACTGTCTTGTATTCTTTGTTCATTTCCTCCCTACAGTATGTTCTCTTTCTGGAATTCCTTCATCCTATATTGGACGTCCAGGATTAATCCTCAAATTATCCCGTCTTTTCTCTCCTTCTGCCTCTATTTGTTTTGCTTCTAGAATATTTCCTTGAGATGATCTTAAAATCTGAGACTTCTTTTGAAGTTGTCTTTTTTCTATTTTTTTTTTAATTTCCAAGAACATTCTTATTCTGTTCCTTTATGTTATCATTTTTATGGTATCCTGTTTTTCATGGATACAAATACTTTTTTGTATCTCACTGAGGATGTTACCATTCTCTTCCCTATTAAGTCCTTCCTCAAGTTCCTTCTTTCCCATGCATGGAGGTTTTCCCCAAACTGTTGGTGATCCATAGCTGTCTGATCCTAACGAGGCACTAAGGAAAAGATGATGGGAAGCACTCTCCATGGGGCCAGGGCTGTCATTATCTTCCAACTGCAGGCTGACAGGGTGCCCAGCCAGGTACTGGGATCCTAGGTGGCAGAGCTGTCAGATGCTCCTCTGGTGCATTCAGCCTCTCCTGAGCAGGGACTCCCCAGCTTCTGCTGGACTCTCTCATTCATGATGCCCAGTTTCAGGCTGGTGCCTCACCCTGCCCTGTGTCCCTAGTGTCCCCACCTCTGAAGCTTCCCTGGGTCAAGTGCTCCAGCAATTAAATTAAACACCAGGTCTCCTGCAAGGGTTGGCAAGGGCCAGCATCTGGCTGACTGGGACTTTGAAGTCTCTACATGATCCTTAATAGGCGTCTTCAACCCTCCCCTGGTTCCCTGGCCTTCTCTGGTCCCTGCACAGCCAGTCTTGCTTCTCAGTGGCATCTCTATGCAGGTGCATAGGTTTCTGATGCCTCCACTCTGTTGGTTACTGTTCTCCATCCACTTCCCATCTTCCAAAGTTTGATAACTTCATTTTATCTTGTCCTCTATTACTTTTTTCTCTTGTTCTTTATCCATGATGCTTTATATTTTTTCGTTTAATCCCTTCACTGTTATTTTAGTGGAGTTTGAGGAGCAAGCAGAGATGAAAGCAGGCTTAGCTACTGGTACCCCATCTGCAAAATTTAAATTGTTCTTCTTCCATTTCCCCCACAGCTTTTCATTAGGAAAAGGTTCAAGCAGTCAGAAAAGCTGGAAGAACAGTACAATGAATACCCATATACTTTCTCACTTTTCTAAATGGGTGAATGATGTGACACTTCTGTAAATGGATCATTGAGATTTTTGAACTAGGGTTTCTCCAACTTAATGATAATCTGAGACTTCAGGGCTTACAAGACTGTACCAGTCTCTGCCATGCTGTCCCCAAAGCCTCTGTGTGGGGGCATTTATGGAAGACCCCATGACGAGGAAGGGCCCTGCTATTTTACATCCTAGGTGTCGGTGCCTGCGACCTCCACCCTGGGCCTCACGGTGTTGCTCAGCTGGCTCTCACAGCACCTACCAAAAAAAGGCCTCAGGTTTGCACTTTAAAGCCACCGACTCTCTGCACACATTGCCCTCTGGGAGGTGTCAGTGGTTACATCCCCTCTGGGCCCATGCTCTGGGAACAAATGGTCCCTTGTAGGCAGTTAGCAGAGTAAGTCATCCTGTTAGTTCCTCATAAGAAAGGAAAATGCCCATAACTCCAACAACAGAGTTTAACCCATTCCTCGAATGGCTTTTGTCAATGGAAATTACTCAAAAATTATTTTACTGAAACTTTTCTTGTATTGTAGGGTTCCAGGCTCCTCCCTAGTTAGTAGAAACCAACTCCATCCACTTCGAAAGATCTGAAAAGGCCTTAATCCTTATCCCAAAAGACCTCTGAGCACTTGTGTCCTGAGTGGGGAATCCAGGTCAAGTTCTGAAACACTTCACAAGCTCAGATGGGTCTCGGGATGGAGAGCAAGCGTGACGCAGAGTCTCCTGGGAAGCCTTCAGAACACACAGACCCCAGGCCCTACCCAAGACCCACTTACCGAATCAAGGGACCTGGGACTCCGCACTCTTTTAAAGTCCCCTGCCTGAACCTAGACTTGGTATTGTGACTTCCCAGTTCATCTCATTCATTCTTTTAGTGAAAAACTTTGTTCTTCAGAATAGCTTTAATAGTTTCCATACACCAAATTATATACCAAAAAACCAAAAAAAAAACCCCAACCCTTTGTTGGTGATTCTGATACTCAGCCAGAACCACTGTCCATTTACTATCTTCCAGAGAAAAACTTCCCATGGCCCCTAAGTAGCAACCCATTAGTTGGAATTTCTTAAAATTCTACTATGTCTTTCACTTATGTCTTAAGTGAGTGGCAGGGTTTAGGGATAACCTATCTCCCAATTATTTCATCACTACTCCACTGTTACCCTCCTTAGAAAGCATTAAATATAGCAATTCTTTTTCCTCACTCTCTCAAGAACCTTTAACTCCAGTACAGAAACCATGTGTGAATTGAGCTATTTCATGTAGCAGCAATACCAAGATGTCACTGTTGCTTCAAAGCTACTTCAATGAGTGTGAACAGAAATGGTCTCAGTTTGGAAGCAATGGCAGTCATGCTCTGTGAGCCACAAGCTGGATGGCGGGTGGGGTTGGGCACCCTCCTACAGCATTCTTTCAGACATGGACACAACTTTTGGACAGACCAGGTGGGCACTTTCTGCCACTGCAGTCACAAAGATGAGCTCTCTTCTAGTCCAAGATCATGGATTCATCATAATCACCTTCATCAACTGATTCTTGCTGCCAAAACACAGCAAGTGCTTTCTAAATTCTTGGAGCTTTTGGCCTCAGGCCGGGCACACTACGGAGGCTCATCCACCCAGACACCTACCCTGGGCCTGCGCACTGGGAACCTGGCGGCACACAGAGAACCTTCCTCCCTTACTCCTTTCTCTCCGGCACCGGCACAAGACCAGCACTCAGGAAGCGCCAGGAAAGGTTGGGGGTTGCAAAAAGGGAGGAAAGGCAATATGGCATCTCAACTAACTACTCACCCAAGTCCTTGAAGAAACCCCAAGACTCACACTAGGAGAAATACAGACTGGTCTTCTCCCAAAGGACAAACAGGCAGAAGATGACAGGCCAGCCCTGCAACTGAGCCTGGGCACCCTCCCTAGTGGGATTACTCCAACCAAACGTTGGCTGATTCCACACTCCATGTGGAAAGCTCAAGAATCTGTCAGGGGATGCACCTTCAAGTGGCCTGTGGTGCAGCACTTGGCGAAGTTTGATATGTGGCAACACACCTTTGCGGTCTCAAGCACACATGAGCTGCCGCTCCTCTGCAGTACCCCAAGTGAAAGCCACACAGCAGCCACCTACACACTGGTCACCAAAATGCTCTGCTGGCATCAAAGGACGGACAGGCAACCACTTACCCAGAGGGCTCAGGGCAGCTGCCACACTCTCTCCTACATTCTTGAGGAAATTCACACTGGGATCCTCCGATGGACCAGAAGCTTTGATTTTAAAAAACAAAAACAAAGATACACTTAATTCAAAGCATGTCTCTCAATGACTGATACCCATTGCAGTCCTGTCACCTTCATCCCAGTAGCCCTCCCCCCGGGGCCTTGTCCCAGCAGCCTACACTCCAGTGCTTCCCTCTCTCCCTCCCTCTCTAGGCCACCTCCTGGGCCCCTTCGTCCTTCAAACCACTTCCCCTTCTGCTCCCCCTTCATCTGTGTTCCTGGTGCCTAGGTACTCCGCAGGGGGCTCAGTACATACAGTATAAAATATTATTTACTCGAATCAAACATCCCCATCTTTGTCTCTAAAGATAAAGTGAATCAAAGGACACAGTAAGATTAATAAAATCAGAATAAAACCAGAATCCAAAAGTTCAGAATGCAAGCTATATGTAAGTTTTTGACTTGGGGACTGTTTTACAAGACTCGTGCAAATTTGGCTCTGACTTTCCTGACAGCTAGCATAAAAGAGAAGGGAGTACACTGCGGAGATGCAGGTGCTGGAGGGGGCCTCCCGTCTATATGTGAGGACCACCTCAGAGGGCAGCATGAGGAGATGGGCAAGGGCAGATGCATTAGTGGCCTTGGGCACTTAGGCGCCTCAGTTTTCCCACCTGTACAATGGAGATAATGCTCCACACTTTGCTGGGTTTTGTGAGGATTAAATGCCAGGAATGGCCATGAAGTGCCCAGCCCAGCCATAGGCACACAGGATTTCAGGACACAGGGAAGGCCCTCCAGCTCTGCCAGCCCTCACATCTCGCCCTTCCGAGGCCAGCAGACACAAGCCTCACCTGATTCTGCAGCGGGGCCAGGGTGGGCATCCCCCGCTCGAGGAGGACGTGGGCTCCAGTTCCCCGGTGGGCCCATCTCCCAGCCAGGCCACCCAAAGTGCCCGTGTTTCAGCTTCCGCAGCCAGCGGCTGTGAGAGAAGCCCTGGGGAGGGGTAGACAGAGGGGCAGGGTGGTGCCAGGTCAGGGGGCTCCTGCCACCCTGCACCCACCCCGAGCCCACAGGGAGGCCCCACTCACCTCAGAAGGGCGCCCAAAGGGGCTGGGGAAGGCAAGCTTGCTGTGCTCCCTGTGCATGCCCTTCCCCTCGCAGACAGAACATAGATCGTAGTCAGGACAGACGCTGCACTTGTAGCGGGTCCCCACCACTGGCCCGTTGCAACCATCACAGATAACGTTGGGGTGCACCATGTTTCGGGGCACCTCCTGAGCACACGGGGGTCGGTGGTCCCGCCGGCACTCCTTCTTCTCTGCAGGCAGGGCAGAAAACCATGACACTCTTTGTGAGCCACGGAAGACTCCTGCTTGTCAGCGCTATGGGGCCATCACAGTCAGCAGGTCCCTCATGCCACCCTTCAGACACCGAATCCAGGCGAATTCACTTACTCAAGTGACAACAACAACACAACCTCAGAGCCTGCTAGGAGGTTCTCAATCCCTGCGCCTGTGACCTGGGGATGAGTGGCCCAGGCAAGAGCAAAGCAACAGAGAGTTGTGTCTGCATGGCTTTGGCCTTGCCCCGCACTAAAATAAACCCTCAGCTCGTGAGCACAATCAAGAGTGAACCCAGGGACTTCCCTGGTGGCGCAGTGGTTAAGAATCCGCTTGCCAATGCAGGGGACACAGGTTCAAGCCATGGTCCGGGAAGATCCCACATGCCATGGAGCAACTAAGCCCGTGCGCCACAACTACTGAGCCTGCGCTCTAGAGCCCGCGAGCCACAACGACTGAAGCCTGCATGTCTAGAGCCAGTGCTCTGCAACAAGAGAAGCCAACGCACCGCAACGAAGAGCAGCTCCCGTCGCTGCAACAAGAGAAAGCCTGCGCACAGCAACGAAGACCCAATGCAACCAAAATGAAAAATAAATTTATTAAATTTATTTTTTTAATTTATTTTATATATATATATTTTTAAAGTGAACCCAGAGACCCTCCGACCTCACCCCCTGTGGTGGGCATGTACTCCTTTTTCAGGCCAAGCACAGCGATGACTATGGCCCTGTCTTAAACAGCCTTCAGTCTCCTCTCCCCTTCTTTAGGGGAACGTCTCCATAACCTCAAGCCAGTTGTACTCAGCAGGAACACCTGGCTTCAGGCTGCCCCTTACCTTTAATGTAAATACGGAAGATGTCGTCCTTCACATATGACATCGCCATCTTCAGTTCCTCGTCACTGGAGAAGGCAACCAAGTCTCCGTCCTCATCTAGATTGTTTAAAAGACAGCAAGTGAGCACCCAGGGCCTCTCAGTTGGACACAAGCTGCTGAAAAGGGCTGAGGCCAGTGCAAAAGGGGCACTTGTAGGGCTATAAACTGAAGCCCACTTGTCTGAGCCAGGGGAAAGTAGGGCTGAGGCCAAACTGCCCATTCACTCTGCCACTGCCTGGAGAGCAAGTACTCCAACCTGGACCCGGGGCGCACACGAGAGGCAGAGTACGTGTGTGCAGACGCAGCAATGGTAGCACCTGGCCACCTGCCACTCTGCCTCTGCACTAGCTGCCCCATCAGAAAGGTGCTGTCTCCATCCACATCCAACCAGATCCAGCCCCTCATCAACTGTGGGAGATCCCCATCTGTGACCTGCTCGTCAGGGGTCCAGCACCTCCAAAGGCCTTGGATCTCTTGTGTCTTAGGAGAGTAAAGTAGAATGCATCTGCCTGCTTCCTCCCCCAACAAAGCTAAAATTACGTATTTATATGTAGTCTCTAGTTTTTAGATGTTGGCTCAAATGGTTTAAAGCATCACCATGCAAGACAAACCACACCATACATCTGCAGGCTGGTTCAGGTCTATGGGTCACCAGATGCAACATCTACCATAAAAACAGGGGCTGTGTCAAAAGGTGGAAACAACCCAAATGTCCATCAACTAATACACAGCTCAACAAAATGTGCTGTGTCCATAAAATTGAAACTTTCCCAGCCCCCAAAAGGAATGAAATACTGATACATACTACAACATAGGTGAACCTTGAAAACATTATGCTAAGTAAAAGAAGCCAGTTACAATAGACTACATATTTTTACAGGAAATGTTCGGAATAGGGAAATCCATAAACAAAGTAGATTAGTGGTAGTTTAGGGCTGGGGGTATGGGATGATGGGGATGGGAGGATAGCTAAAGCGCAGAGTTTCTTTATAAGGTGATGGAAAGGTTCCAAGATGACTGTGATAACGGCTGCACAAATCTGTAAATATGCCAAAAACTGTACACTTTAAATGGATGAATTCTATAGTATGTGAACTGTAGCTCAATAAAACTGTTATTTTAAAAAAAGGTGGAAGAAATCCAAAAAAGAGGGGATATATGTGTATGTATGCCTGGTTTACTTTGCTGTACAGCAGAAACTAACACAACATTGTGAAGCAACTACACTCCAGTAAAAATTTTAAAAATAAATAAACAACGATCTACTCTGAAAATAAATAAATTTTAAAATTTGGGGCCCTGGCAAGATGGCAGCAGTCCTGAGGAAGGTCCTAGCACGGACCCACCTACCGGCAGGCCCGCCTCCGTCCCAGTCACAACAACTTCCCCCAACCCCACCCCCAGCAGCCACCAGTCTTGCCAGCGCAGCTAGAAACTGAGCTGGCTCCTGGGCTCTGTCCCTACACCAACACTTCTCAAGAACGTTTTCATCTGGTTCCTCTATCCACTGCCAATGGGATAACGTCTGGACTCCGCCTGGTCTTGGGCGTTCTGCGGTCTGTCCCCGATCTCCCCTCCCAGCCGCCGGCCCGGAACTCGCGGGCCAGGCCGCACAGCTGAGTCCTCCTCCCCAGCCAGCCCTTCCTCCTAGTCTGCCGGCCCAGGCTCTTCCGGGTTATTATCACAACCCCCACCTGGCACTAGCAGGCCCAGACTCGGCAGCAACAAGATGTCACTGTAACCTGAGTGCCCCTCTGACCACCCTGTGCCTGCTCGCGAGCCGGTGAGGACGCCCCGGTGCGCCTTCGCCAAGATCTGCAACATCATGGCGGGCGGGGGTGGGGGTGGGGGAGGAGGTCTCTTACGCCGCCAGGCCTGAGATCCGCCCGGAGAGCCTGGCAGCGCCTGACCCTACTAGGGCCGGCTGTAGTCACCACTCCTCGTCACCAGGATGGCACCCGAAGCCGAACTAGGGACCCACGCGGGCCGCCGTCCACCCAGCGAGCAGCCAGAGCAAACCCCCGCAGACGCCACCAGGCCCGACGAGAAAGAAGAGACAGCCACCCCGCCAGCAGAGCAGGACTGCGTCACGACCCCGCGCCGCTGCCTTAGGGCGCCCGGCCGCTCACCGCGGTAGTGTGCCTGGAAGCCGCCGGGCCGTAGTACGGGGAACAGGGCGGCCACCCGGCTCAGCAGCCGCTCGCAGGGCCGCGGGCCAGCTGTGGACTCAGCTTCCGCTTCGGGCTCCGGGCTAAAACAGAAGCTGAAGCGGCGGATCTCGCGGGCTGCGTCCTCCTTGCCCAGAAGGTAGGCCTTCACGGTGAGCGACGCCATCACCGCCGGTTGGGAAGCAGGAGTGGAGCCGCTGGGGAACTGCTCAGGCGTGCGGCTTTTGTAGGGCACTCTGGGAGCCCCGCCCTCCCCACTTCCTGGGGGCGGGGTCTGAGCGCGCCCGGTCCAGCCCTTGTCGCCAGGCCGTCGCGCGCGAGCCACCCTGAGGGAGCCCCAGGCTCACTACAGCCTCCTCGCCGCCGGGCCCCCTCATTGCCGCCCCCTTTCCTTATTGCCCCTAATGCATCAGGGACCCCAAGAGGCCGGCCCCGCAGTCCGACATCTCGGTCTGGCGCCCGCCTCTGCACCTAGGGAAAGGGACCGGCCAGGGTCCCGCCCCAGATCCCTCGCAGGTCTGGTCCCGGCCGTGACTCAGCAGAGCAGAGCCCAGGCCGCCCGGAGATGGCCAGTGCAGGAGGGAGGTGGACAACAGAGGCCGGAAGCCAGGAAGTTCCTAGGCGCTCAGCGAGCACCGCCAGCTAGAACAAATTGGCTCCCGAGGTGCTGTCCTGACCTTGTCACTCTTGGCAGCCGACCCCATTCGAAGCCATCGGCTTTTCAGGTGGCAGCCCACTCCGCCATCCCCAGCATCCTCCATGACTGTCCCTTACTGAGTTGAGGGACAGACCCCCAACTGAAGCCTGAGCACCAGAGGAGCTCCCAGTTTGATAGGGGGTAGGGTTGAGAAGTGCCAGAAGGGTGCAGGATCTTCCCATCCCCACCTGACTGGAGGGCCTGCTAAGGCTTCCTGGAGTCTCAGTGGCCACCAAGTGTTCACTGCAGCCCAAGAGACTCCTCATTGGCGCCTGGACACCCACTAGTCAGCCGGTGGTGCCCAAGGGCCTGAGGGGTCTCAGGTCTGTTGGCCTCATGGGTAGCCCAGTATTTAGCTCAACAGCCCCCAGCTAGGGACCAAGAAACAGAGGCTTTGGGCCTCTGTTGCCCACCTCCCTCCTGCGCTGGACATCTCCGGCTTTATGTGACAAAAGTGACCTGTTCAAATGGCCTGGGGGAAGGGGGCTGTTGCAGGTGGGTGTCTTAGAAGAAGGTAGGCAGGAAGGTTATGTCACCCTATGAATCCTCCCAGATACGGTTCTGTGAGTAGAAAGTCAAACCTACTGAGTCAAATTCATGCTTTTTCATGGTAGGGTTTGTGGAAGCAGGTAAAACTTCAAGGGATGGGAAACCTGGAGACCACAGGAAAGTAGGTTGGATTTGGTTAATCAGGTGCAAGGGGGACTTGGTTGTGGAAGCACAGCAGGGACCTGTCCACAGGTGTGGCTTGTCCTTCACACAGAGCTCCAGAGCAGCCCTGTAGAGAGGACAGTCCCCTCTCAGGCTTCTCTCTGCATCCCTGCTGTAAGCCTGTGAAAGTGACCCTATCTGCCTGCTGCCCTACAGACAGGGTCAGGGGACAAAGAGGGAACAGCCTCCACTGGGTGGAGGCTGCAGTGGCCCACAGGTGCCCCAGTGTGACTCAGCAGCTTGGGAGCCACTCAGCCCTGGGCAGGCCAGGCCAAGAGCCCAGCTTCCTGACCCCAGAACTACATCATCCCCATCTGAGAGCGTGGGGGGTGCACAAGGAAAGTCCTGTGGCTCTAGGGAACCTCAGGTTTCAGGAAGGACTCCAGGCACAGCCTCTGTCTAAACAGGCAGCTGAGACGGAGGCCGCCCCTAGGAACACATTTGCTTTCTTGCCTTTTGGCTCTGTTTGGGACCATGGTGGGTTTGCAGGGAGGGATGGAAAGCTCAGGGAGAAAGGGGTTGGAAGGAAATGGGGCCCTGGGAAGCAGGGAGACCCCTGCCCCTGGAGAGCCCAGGTTCTGGCCTTCCCAGCATGCCCCACTGCTGAGCCCTGCCCTCCTCCTGCCCTCCCCCAAGGCTTGCTAGAGGTAAACAAGGCTGCAGCTGGGGAACTCCCTTGCAGGGCCCTCTCCGCCTGCGCTTGTGGTCAGGTGGTCTGGCCGGCAGTGAGTCAGCGTCCCATGACCAGCTGTCATAACCAGGGGATCCCCGGCCCCCTTGCTGCCACCCATCTCAATGACATCAGGCAGCCAGGCAGCCGAGGTGAGGAGCTGTTGCATGGCTCTCTTCAGGACGCAGGGGCCAAAAGAGCAAGTAGAGGCCAGGGTGGCAGGGAGCTGGCCACCAGACCCTGTCCCTATGATCCAAGACCTCCTTCCCACATCTGATTTCCTTACCCTCCCAGGCCTGCAGGGAGCTCCCTGCCCACTGACTCCCCTCCCTACCCTCCAGGACATAGCATGCACACTCCGCCAATGGGAAAGCTTGGTGCCTGAATCAGGAGACCCACTATCCACCAGCCCTGCCACTGTTGGGCAAATGACCAGCCTCTCAGTTTCCTCACCTTTGAAATGGAACTGGAGTGGGACAATCTGAGTCACCGTTCCCTGGTGATGCCCCCTAGGTGTGTTAGTTGTTGTTTGATTGCCTTTGGGGGTGTCAGCTGGGAGGGGGGGTGTCAAGCAGGAGACTACAGCCAAGATTGAGGTGAAAGAGTGGGGAGCACAGAAGAGACCTTGAGTCAAAAGGTTCTGGAAGATGAGAGGAGCAGGGGTGCCTGGAAAGCCTTCTGCTTTTATTGCTCTCTGGTGTGTTGTAACCACCTCCTCAGTTCTCCCTTCCAAAAATAATCCTGATACCCACCAGGGTTCTGGGCCTTCCCCAATCAACAGAAATTGACTAGAGGCCAGACAAGAAATTCAGGCAAGCCTTTCTTGGGACGCCTGCTGCAGCAGGGGGGAGCAAAAACACATAATAGGTTTCCTTACTCACTCTCTCTGGGGGGTGGGGGACAGTGAGCTTGTTTCTTATATGGGGTGAGGGTAGGGGCGTGTCCAGGGGCCAGGCCAGAGGGGTGGCTTAGGTGGTGTGCCCACCCCTCTGGTGGTGGTGCGTGTAGGGGGCACGTGCAGTACCCTGCTTTTGCTGCCAACATCCTGTTTTTGCTCCCGGCTCTTCAGAAGTGGCAGTTGCGTTTTTTTGGTCTTTTTGTATCTTGTTGTCCATAATTTGCCCCAATTGCATATGTGAGCAGTTATTTTTAGTCCCTTATAGTTTCTTTGTGTTTCCTTGCTGAAGAAGTTTGTCCAGGTGCAGAAGAAGTTTGTCCAGGTGCAACCACTGCAGCAAAGAGTCACAGGTCCCAGCCTGTCTCAATCCCATCCCTTGACAATGGTTTCCTGAAGTTCCCTTTAGTTTATTTTCTTTGGGGTGTGGAGCCAAGCCTAGAGGTAGGTGGTGGGGCAGCCAGAGACAAGGCCACCACAGGTCACAGGCTGAGCTGCTCTGGGCCACCATTTAGATTGAAGATCACAGGGGATCAAGCCTCTCCCCACCCCAACCCCAGGCCCAAGGTTTGAGTTTGTTTCTCCATGGGGGAACAGTGTCATGGGTAGGGTGCCTTCAGGACACACTGCCCAAGGACCTGTCTGCTATTCTCTTCCTCTCCCTAAGGAAGAAGGCACACACCCTCTCCTTGGTTCCTAACCAGTCAAGTCATTCCACCTGGTGACTTTTTCCTGGCTCCTCCCCTTGCCTGGACCACTTTCCCCACTGCCTCCAGTCGCTGCTTCCAGTGGCAACCTCCCACCCTAAATGCCATCTTCTCAGTGGGGCCTTCCCTGAGCACCCCCTCAGGAAAATCCCCAGGCACTGGACATCACCTCATTTTAGCTCTTCCTGCAAAAGCCCACAGCCCAGCCCAGAAGGCTGAGGGCCTTCTGAAAGGGGGCTTCTGAAAGAAAAGGAGCTCAAAGAGTCAGTGGCCCTGGGGAAATAAAGCTACGGAGGAGACATGGTTGGAGAGTTAGGTAATGCCAAGTTGTGGGCTACCTGGGAGCCCCGGGGCCCTCCTGCATGGCTGCTGGAGGGCACGATTGGCCTTTCTGGGCTGGGCTGCTCGCACTAGAAGGGGGAGGGGGGACACGACAGGCCCTGCGGGGGTCATCGAGGGGGCGCGGGCTGAGTTGGACGTTACCATGCTGTGCGCGGGGGACCGTGGAGACGGCTCTCACCTAAGCTGAACGGGGAAAGGGAGGCCAAGGGAGGCCCAATGCCGGGCCACGTTTGTAAATACGTATCCGAAAGCTCGGCGCCCAAGATCAAAAGAAGCATGAGGGCTTCCCTGGTGGCGCAGTGGTTAAGAGTTTGCCTGCTAATGCAGGGGACACGGGTTCGAGCCCTGGTCTGGGAGGATCCCACATGCCACGGAGCAACTGGGCCCGTGGGCCGCAACTACTGAACCTGCGCGTCTGGAGCCTGTGCTCGGCAACAAGAGAGGCCCGCGCACCGCGATGAAGAGTGGCCCCCGCTTGACACAACTAGAGAAAGCCCTCGCACAGAAACGAAGACCCAACACAGCAAAAATAAATAAATTAATTAATAAAACTCCTACCCCCAACATCTTAAAAAATAATAATAATAATTATGAGATCAGACGGGCGGCGCCAGGGAGCTCTCCCGTTGAGACCCCTGGCCTGCACGCCTGCCCGGAAGGAACCTGCGACCCAGAGCGGAAGCGGCTAGGGTTCGGGCCAAGGTGGGGGCGAGGGGCGCCGCAGGCCGCCTGGGGGAAGGCTTTTCCGACCCCGGCAGTGTCCGCCAGCCAGCGCCTTCCCCTCCAACATGTGTCCTTGGGCTCCCGGCGCCGGGTGGTGTCCTTGCCTGACTGAAAAGCCGGCAGGGGCTTCGGTTTTCCCGCACGATAGGGAGCGCACACCTCGCTCTATGCGTCAGGTCCGCTGGTCAGAAGTGGTCTGGCCAGGCCGCCGGGTCGCAGGCCCCCTAAGACACTTAACGAAGTTAAGTAGAACCTGCCTGCCCCTGCCTGGGGTGGGGGATGTAGCGGGGCTCGGACGAGGGTCACGACTGGGATCCGAAAGCCCCGGCCCTTACCGGCCTCTCCGGTCGGTGGAGACCTACCCCTGGGCGCACAGGGCCCGGGGCCCCCAAAGCAGAGGACCAGCCTGACTGCGCAAGGTTCTGGAAAAATCAAGGGAGGAGCCATGAGGTGTGGGGGGGAGAGGAGCTGTGAGGAAACCACGCGGCGACCCCTGCCGGGAACTGGTGCCCCCAGCGGGTCCAGGCCGGAGACCCGCAGAGGTGCCTGGTCCTTCAGGACAGGTGGACAACAGCTCAAGGCAGAGGGGGAGGAGGAGGCGCGGGAGAAGGTGCGGGGGCTCCCAGCTGGGCTCGGGGCAGCAGAGGTCAGCGTAGCAATCTCCCAGGAGCGTCACACCCAGGCCCAGCAGTGAGAGGGTGACCGGGGGGCGGGAGCCGCTTTCCCGACCTGGTTGGGAGTTTAGGATCACATGGAACGGGCGGCCGCTGCCGGTCAGGCACAGGGCCCTTTCCCTCCTCTCTCCGTCGAAAACTTTATGGAAAGTTATCTGGCGTTCTCTCGTGCTCCGAAGTCCTGGCGCACGGCCCCTACGGCCAGGCTCCCGGCACCCACCAGTGCTTCTCTGGGAGGGCTACTTAAACGGTCGCCACCGCCCCCGGCTCTACAGGCCCCAAGCATGCTCTTCTCTCTTGCCGCTCGGCCTCATGGCCGCGCTGGCTCTCGCCACGGCCCTGCGCGCCCTCTGCTAATGGCGCGGGCTCTGGGCACCTCCTTTGCTCAGCCTGGGTGCCCGCGCCTGGCATTTGAGGGAGCTCAGGTAGCGTTTGCGGGGTGCGTGGGGGTCATGCGAGTGTTGGACGTAGCGTGTATTCCTTATCGTGTAACCCTGACTCTCTGGAGAGGCGGCGGCGCGGTCCCCCTCGGACCTCTTGTAAAACCGTATCCCGGGTGCCCCCTTCCCATGACGGCCGCGTCGCACAGGAGCCACCAGACCTGCCCACGAAAAGAAGGGGCCACGAGCACGGGCTCTGCGGGGGCCGCGGTGTGGGGCTGCATTGTTCCAGTCGCCCTGTCATGGTGGCAAAAGGGTGTGTCCCGGGGCTTCCCTGGTGGCGCAGTGGTTGGGAGTCCGCCTGCCGATGCAGGGGACACGGGTTCGTGCCCCGGTCCGGGAGGATCCCACATGTCGCGGAGCAGCTGGGCCCATGAGCCATGGCCGCTGGGCCTGCGCGTCCAGAGCCTGTGCTCCGCAACAGGAGAGGCCACAACAGTGAGAGGCCCGCGTACCAAAAAAAAAAAAAAAGGTTGTGCCCGGGCTTCGCGGAAGCGACTGGTCAAGGGGAAGGCGTGCCCTGACCCTGGCGGCTGAGGCAGGGTCCTCAGCAGCCGCTCTGCCTGGCGCCCAGTAGTTACTGTCTGGCAGGCCCTGAGCGGAGGAGAGAGTAGAGGACTGGAGAGCCCACAGAGCCTGAGCTTCTCGGGGTCGTGCTAAAGTTGGCAGGATGGCAGCCACTGCGACCTGGTTAAAAGCATGTCCGGTAGGAAGAAGTCCGCAGGGCATGGGTCACAGCTGCTGAGAAGGGCACAGCCCCCTCACCCCCAGGGACCCACACTCTTCCACCCTCAGACTGCAGTTCTAGAGGAGGAGCTGAGGTTCCCTTAGACAAGACTTCTGGAGAGAGAAGGAGGCTAAAGCCCCTCCCCACCCCTGGATTTTGCATTCCCTAGTTCCCTTGTTAACACCTGGGCTTATGGACTCTTTAATCAATAGAAATTGATAAGAGGCCAGGCCAGAAATTCAGGCAAGGCTTTATTGGGACTCCTGCTGCAGCAGAAAGGAGCGAAAACAAGTAACAGGTTCTCTTGCTCCCTCTCTCAGGGGAGGGGGGAGGGGGGGTGCAAACTGGTTCCTTAAATGGGGTGACAGTAGGGGCAGATTGGTGTGTCACTCTGGAGGGGTGGCTTAGGTGTCTGCCCATTCCCTCGGTGGTGCTGTGTGCAGGGATCATGCCTGGTACCCTGTTTTTGCTCCAGGCACCTCAGAAGTGGCAGTTGGGTTTTGGCCTTTTTGTATCTTATTGTTCATAATTTGCCCCAATTGTGCAAGCATGCAGTTTCTTTTAATCCCTTATATTTTGTATTTTGTTGCTAGAGAAGATATTTGTCCAGGTGCAAGCACTGCTGTAAAGGGTCCCAGTTCCCAAGTCCCAGCCTATCTCACCCTCACCCTGCTCAATTTCCATCCCTTTTCTAGATGGAAATTTTCCTTTGGGGAGTCATTTCTCCCCTGCCATTGTGGGTAGGGTGGGGTATGCACATGACCCAGGCTTGGCCAGACAGAGCATTTGTAGCCCCCTGGGTCAGGGATGGTCATGGAAATGCCCACTGGGGCCACCTGAAAGCAGGAGCTTGCCTGTAAGCTTCTGGGTCCCTGCAGGCCCAGTGCTGGATCATGAAATGGCTTAAACCAGTTGATTTTAGTCTTGGTCAGTTGTATCCAAGAGGACTGAACCACCACCTCCCCACACGCCGTGCCTGCCACAGGGTTCCCAATGGCGGTGATGGTCACCATAATGCAGACCAGAAATAGGGGAGTCAGCTGTGGCCATGCCATGCCCTCAAACCACCAGCAGTTCCTGTTGATTGTGCTTCCCCAAAAATAAAAGTAATAACACTCTTGTAGTGCTCCTCTTATGCTAGGGAGCATTCTCAATTTTTTATATATGTTAGCTCACCTTCTCCCTTGAGGTGAGACCATGTGATTAGCTCTGGCCAAGCACCTGAGACAGAAGAGCCATTTATTTGCCAAAGCATTTATTTATTTGCCAAAGCCAGAGCTTCTAAAGCTCTCTTTCCCTTTTCCAGGGAAGCCTTCAGTGTTCAGGTGGTTACTCCTGGAGCCTGGGCAGGAACTACCAGACCCTCAGGCTTTGAAAAATATACCTTTATTAAGTCATAGAGACTTGGGGTTTTTGCAGCAGCATAATTAAACCCATCCAGACTGATTATTATCCCCAGTTTACATGTCGATGAAATGTGCACAGAAAGGATAAAGTAACTTGCCCAAGGTCACACAGCTTGTGTCAAGTGGAGCCAGTATTATGAACCCAGGCAGGCTGTCTTTCTAGTCCACGCTCTTGACCTCAATGATTAAAAATCTTCTAAAGAATGTCCTGAACCCATCTATTATTTATCTATTTATTTATTTATTTGCGGTATGCGGGCCTCTCACCACTGTGGCCTCTCCCGTTGCTGAGCACAGGCTCTGGACGCGCAGGCCCAGCAGCCATGGCCCACAGGCCCAGCCGCTCCGCGGCACGCGGGATCCTCCCGGACCGGGGCACGAACCTGTGCCCCCTGCATCGGCAGGCAGACTCTCAACCACTGCGCCACCAGGGAAGCCCCCCATTTACTTTTCATTTCCAATCCCTGTCCCCCATTCCAGACAATGTCTCTCCTAGCTGCCTATGTCAGGGCAGAAAACCTTTTCCTCTACCCTCTTAGATTCAGTACTTGGGGGCTGTGAATTAAACCAACAAAAGACAGATGAGCAAGAAAATGTTTTTATTCATGTACTAGAAAGTTATAATTTGGGGCTTATATACCAATTTAATGGGGGTAGCAGAGAGGAAAAAGGGGGAGAAAGGTACTTATGTGGAAAACACATGACTTTTAGGAAGGACAAATGGGTCCTTAGGAGAATATCTGGGAGTTTTGTGACAACGTCTATTTGGGTTATCAAGTGAAAAGAGTCAATCTGTTGCTGAATGCAAGTTTGTGTGCCTGATGCACAGTGAGGCCAAACAAACCAAAACGTTGGGGTCCAGAGCAGAGAAAGGTTTATTGCAGGGCCACACAAGGAGAACACATGGCTCCTGCCGAAAAAACCCGGAACTCCCCAAAGGGTTTCAGCAAAGCATTTTTAAAGGCAAGGTGAGGGAGGGGCGTGGTTGGTTGTTGCAAACTTCTTGGTGCAGGAATCCTTTGTTCTTGTACCTGTCCACATAGGTCAGGTCACAACAGTTCCTGTAAACCTCCAGCAAGACAAATGTTATTCTCTGTTCTGCAACTTTTTATCTCTATATGAATGGAAAAGTGTTATACCCTTAAAGGTCAGAGCCTTGAGAATGGGCTGTCTTGTATATTTCAGGCTATAGGCAACATTCTTTACTCAAACGTTAAAGTAAAAGAAACATCTAATATAGAGTCAGATTTGTTCTTTCCTATTACAAATCTTTCCCTACCTAGTTGCTCCCAGGGAGGGGATTTAGGATACTGGAATTCTTTGGGGAGGCTCTGCTTTTAGGCAGATAAGGGAGTTCCAGGAGAAAAAAAAACAAAAACAAAAACTATTCTCGAATGCCTTCAGCTCAAAATAATTTTTATGTCACAGTGGCACATCCTGGACCCCCTTCTCTACCACAGCCCTGGCTGGTCTTCCTGCTTCCTCTTACTTTCTCCAGTTCCTTCTCCATGCCTGCCAAAGCAATCATTTCAGAATGCAAATATGACTCACTCCCACCACAGCCCCCACTCCTCTCCCTGCTTTGGATGGATCCCACAGTTCCAAGGGTAAAAACCCAAATCCCTGACAAGGTGTGCTAGATGCTAGTGCTCTGCTCTGCCCCTGCCGGTTCCAGGCCTCCTCTCTCACTGAGCTCTACCCAGGCTGGCACTGACTGCTTATGCTAATCAATCCTGTACTGAGGCAACTCCTTTTCTCCCCTGGGTCATACAGCTAACCTCACTTTCCCAGGAAAGCCCTCTGTCCTTGTGTGGTAATTCCCCACATTATAAGCTTTCTGAGCCCCATGGACCTTACCTTCCCAGCACTGGGCACAGTGGCTGCAGATGGGACTCTGGCAGGGTAGGGACTAGGTCGATGTCCGTGCACAGTGCTTCTATGTCACCAGTGACTCAAGCATGATCTGGTACAGGTGGACGCTCAGAACATTTGTTATGAATGAATAAGGAAATACCGTTGAGACAGGCTGGGACCTGAAACCTGGGATCCTTTGCTGCAGTGCTTGCATCTGGACAGACATCTCCTCCAGCAACAAAATACAAAGAAACTGTAAGGGACTAAAAATAACTGCCTGTGCATGCAAGTTGGGGCAAGTTATGAATAACAAGATACAAAAACCCAGCTGCCACTTCTGAGGAGCCAGGAGCAAAAGCAGGGTACCACACATGACCCCTGCACACAGCACCACCCAGGGGGTGGCAGACCACCTAAGCCACCCCTCAGGCCTGACTCCTGGACCCGCCCCTACCCTCACCCCATATAAGGAACCAGCTTGCCCCGGCCTCGGGAGCAAGCAACAGAAACTGTTAACTTGTTTTCACTCCCTCCTGCTGCAACACAGGTCCCAGTAAAGCCTTGCCTGGATTTCTTGTCTGGCCTCTTACCAGTTTCTATTAATTAAGGAGTCTAAGAACCCTGGTCAGTAACAGACTTTGTGGAGACTCCACAAAGGGACATTGTCTCCCTCCTGGGAGAGGATGTGGGCACCTCCAGGACCACTGAATGCAGCTGTCACCACACCTGGTAAGTCTCCCTTCCTGGTCCCTGAGGACCTCAGGACCCTCACTCAAGCAACGTTTTGCCCCTCCCCTTTGTCCTTTTACCCTCACTGCTTTCCCCCTCCCCTTTGTCCCTTTCCTCTCCTGATATCTACTTCTCTCTCCGTCTTCTCCTCTCTCTGTCCTCTCCTACTTCTGGCCTATCCTTCTGAGAGTGTTGCACAGCTACAGCATCACTCCTCTCAGCTCGTGAGACCTGCTTCCTCTGGCTGGCAATGGTTCACCTTGACTGGTGACAGAGGTCGGAGAGGCTCGCCTCACACCATGCAGATCTTGGTCCAGCAGGCTCTCCCTGAATGGGAGATTTATGAGAGTGATAGAAGTTCAAATCATATCCTGTAGTGGCTAGAAGTCTTATCGTCGCAATATGCTCACCTTTATTTTCCTGCTGCCAAGAGAAGTCCTGTTGGGAGGGAACAGGCTGAAGCAGCAGATTTCTATATACTGGTGTATGTGTGGGTGAGAATCTCACCTGTGGGTTGGAGTCCCACAGACGACTTACAACTGACTGGTTTCCAGGCTTGATCACCCTGGTGGGCAATGGACAGGGTGCTCCCTCCTTCACTGGTCCTTTCTGGAAGCACACAGTCTGGTGCCTGAATAGACACCCACAGGCGGCAGGTTGAAATAGCAATCCCTCTCTTTTTTTCATTCTTTTCTGTCCCTCCTCCCTTTACCTCTCCCTTGGTCCTCATACCTATACTCCCATCCCTTCCATCTTGGAGACTCCCTGTTGGCTCACCTTTTTCATGACACCCCCCCCCCATACTTTTCTGTTTTGTGTTCCTAACTCTGGCTGGCAGAAGGGCCAGTTGAGAGAGGAGCTGGGCTGGACAAAGTCCTCCAGAGGCCACCTCGCCATAACACCATGTCTTTGTTTCTTGTTTGTGTCTTTAAGTTTCTGTCATTGGTACATGTTGAGTCTCAGTCAGTAAATGTAAAAGGATCTTTGTCTTATGTAGTTTTGTCTGTGCAACCACTCCTGCAAGTCTCTGCCTCATTGTGGGCATGGGTCGAGCACTTAAGCCTTGAAATACAAACACAGCTCACGTTGCCTGAGACTCCAGCCTTGGATTACTTAGTAGGACTTTAAAGAAGGGAGAGGGGGAGAAGGGAGCTTGCATTTCTCTCCCCTGCTTTTAAAATGTAACTGTTCTGCCTGAGCTCTCAGGAACTATCTGATCCATCTGTAGTCCCCAAGACTGAGGAGGAAAAAAAAAAAGAGGCCTTTTTAAACTCAAGCAGGAAAACTGTGGTCTCTGGTGCTGTCTGTCTTTATGTAAAAATCAACCTGTAAATAAGCTATATTTAATTGGCTTAAAGGAAATTAAGCACTTATATAAATTCTCAGAAATATAAAAGAAACTCACCAGAATACATTTCAGGTTCAGGTTCGTGTGATCTGGGAAATACTCAGTATTGAATTATTATCTGGATTAAAGTTAGCTTAAACTTGTAGGTTTAATTAATATAGACCTGTCTTTAGAGTCATCAACATTAAGTATAATACTTTTATTGTACCTAGGGTTACTGAAAGTCAATAAGTGCATATTGTTTCTGTTATAAAATTTGTCAACACGGAAGATAACCGGATATGATTAAACTTTTAAGTAAATGTAACTGAGATAAGAGCTTTTTGGTAAACTCCATAGAAATAATTATATTTTGGAAATGTGCATCTAAAACAGTTTCTCCAAATTTTGATAACTTGAAACTAAATTAAGTTAAATGATAGGAATTCATTGAATATCCAGGCCATTTCAAATAAGATAAAATATTGGAACATTAATTGCTATACAGGTTTAAATTTACCTATTTTTCTCTTCCAAGAGGGAAATTAAATGTTTGGGTTTATTAGACACATGTCTTGTACCACACTGAGGAAAGAAATAGTGCTTTGGGAAGATGCATGTTTCTAGAGGTTACGGGATATTCCAATGAGAAAATGCTGGTATGACAAACAGTTTACAATTACTTGCTTCCTAGTTTTTTCTAGAGATTAAGACTTTAGGGCTTCCCTGGTGGCACAGTGGTTAAGAATCCACCTGCCAATGCAGGGGGACACGGGTTGAGCCCTGGTCTGGGAAGATCCCACATACCGCGGAGCAACTAAGCTTGTGCGCTGCAACTACTGAGCCTGTGCTCTAGAGCATGCAAGCCACAACTACTGAGCCCACGTGCCACAACTACTGAAGCCCATGCACCTAGAGCCCGTGCTCCGCAACAAGAGAAGCCACCACAATGAGAAGCCTGTGCACCACAACTAAGAGTAGCCCCCGCTCACCACAACTAGAGAAAGCCTGCGCGCACAACAACGAAGACCCAACGCAGCCAAAAATAAAGAAATTAAATAAATTTAAATATAAAAGAAAAAGACTTTAAGGTTAAGAATTATAAGGAAAACATTTCAGTATGCAAGGAAAATGGGAAACATGTTTTCAGTAAATGAAGGTATGAGGAATGGAAATGCATTTTGTTAAAAGGAAAAAAAAAGTGATTTTGTCCTAGAGCTGGTTGTTTCTAAATGAAAAAGAAAATGAGGGACAGAATAATATATGATACATAAAGTTGGAAAAGGTTTGCTGGAAAAGGAACATTGGGAAAAGAATTTTGTATGTGGTCAGGATTTTCTAAGATTGGATTCAATTTAATTAGGTAAATGGATTTTAAGAGTAGACTGGTACAGGATTTGGTTTCCCTCTCTCTTAAGAGAACAAAGTTTTCTTGGAACCCTGCTTTTGATAACAGACTGTGAGAATTTCTTTGCCTTTAAATAATTTGTTCCCTGTTTGCCCTTTGAAATCTTTTATTGTCACTTTGGTTAAATGAGTATTAAAGTGACCTGTGATCCTATCTGACCAAGTGTTTTAAAACTTTTTGATATTTTTGACAGACTTTCCAAATAGCAAATTCTAATTAAAGTTCTTTTGACCTCCAGCTAACTTTGGGATGCTTCAAGGGCCCCTGGAGCATCCCAAAGATGGACTTCCTAAAAATCTCGTATGTTCTGATAAAGTGTTATCAGTCATAATTCTAGTTGTTGTGACCAAGCTTCTTTGTCAATTGCATTGTGATCAGGTGCTCAACTGTGCCTTAATTTTAAGTCTTTTGCCATTCATAGACAGTTAAGCTGACGGTTCGCAAAAATGCTTCATCTTCAAGAAGATGCACAGAAAGAGCTTTTTGACAAGTACAGGTTTCTCATAACTTTCATATCATACCACTAAATTGGGTAAATGTGATGGCCTTATAAAACTGCTAAATGGGATTGCGTGAACTGATGGATATGGTTACAATTTTTCAGTTTTGTCTGAGATATTACTGGCTTTTATTCTGTGTTTTCCAGATATAAGGAAATGCTTCCCCTCAAACTAATTATAATTTACAGCAGTTTGGTAATTTACACCCCAAAGTAGAATTGAAACATTTATCCTTCCCTCTACCTGATCCCTCCAGAAATGGGAAACTCAGAGGTTCCCAGCAGCTTTATCAGGTAAATAAGAAAGGCCAGCTCCTAACAGATGCAAGAATCTCAAAGTATTTTGGGGAGACCTCAAAAAGGGAGGAATTCATCCAAATCTGTAAGGCAAAATCTGTGATAAGTGCTTGGCATTGCTTTCCTGGCACTGAGCGGCCTTTTAAAGGTTTAGTCTGAGATTCCTTATGAAAAGTTCCAGCACAATCAATTTAAAATAACCTATATGATCAATTACACTTACATAAGTAATCAAGTTTATTGAAATCAGACTTAATTTGCAATCAAATAAATTGTAATTTGGCTGTATTTGGGAAAAACAAGGGTAATTTTAGAGAGAAAAAGATTGTGTTTCAGTGGACATCAAATTCTGATTCTGTTTTGAGGTCTGTATTTACTAAGACTACTTCCCAGATAGTTCTTTGTTGTCATGCAACATAATTGTAAGGTTTAATTGAACTATTATTTTTTAAATTGGGTTATAGTTGCTTTACAATGTTGTTAGTTTCTGCCGTACAGCGAAGTGAATCAGCTATATGTATACATATATCCCCTCATTTTTGGATTTCCTTCCCACTTAGGTCACCACAAAGCATTGAGTAGAGTTCCCTGTGCTATACAGCAGGTTCTCATTAGTTATCTATTTTATATATAGTAGTGTATATATGTCAATCCCAATCTCCCAATTCATCCCACCCTCCCTTTCACCCCTTGGTGTTCATACAATTGTTCTCTACATCTGTGTCTCTATTTTTGCTTTGCAAATAGGTTCATCTGTACCATTTTTCTAGATTCCACATATGTGTTAATATACGATATTTGTTTTTCTTTCTGACTTACTCCACTCTGTATGACAGTCTCTAGATCCATCCATGTCTCTACAAATGACCCAATTTCATTCCTTTTTATGGCTAATATTCCATTGTATATGTGTACCACATCTTCTTTATCCATTCATCTGTTGATGGACATTTAGGTTGCTTCCATGTCCTGGCTATTGTAATTTTTTTTTAATAAATTTATTTATTTTTGGCTGCATTGGGTCTTTGTTGCTGCGTGGGCTCTCTCTAGTTGCAGCGGGCAGGGGCTACTCTCGGTTGCAGTGCATGGGCTTCTCATTGCAGTGGCTTCTCTTGTTGCAGAGCACAGGCTCTAGGCACGCAGGCTTCAGTAGTTGTAGCGTGCAGGCTCAGTAGTTGTGGCACACAGGCTTAGTTGCTCCATGGCATGTGGGATCTTCCCAGACCAGGGCTCAAACCGTATCCCCTGCATTGGCAGGCGGATTCTTAACCACTGTGCCACCAGGGAAGCCCTAAAGTCTTAATCTCTAGAAAAAACTAATTAAAAAAAAAAGAAATAATTCCTTAGTTTGGACTTCCAAAGTCCCTGTAGAGTGATAATGGGCCCTCTTTTATACCTAAAATCACACAGGGGCTCACAATAGCCCTAGGGATAGACTATAAGCTACACACTTCTTGGGACCCCCAATCTTCAGGGAAAGTAGAGAAAATGAACCATACTTTAAAGAAACCTTAGCAAAACTCTGCCAAGAGACTCATGCACCCTGGACCAACTTGCTTCCTATTGCACTCCTCAGGGTCCATGTAGCCCCCAGGAGTAGTCTGAGTCTTAGCCCATTTGAAATGACCTATAGGAGGCCTTTTCTTACTACTGACATTCTGCTAGATAAGAAAGTGAACCAGACCCTGAGATATATATATTTTTTAATATATTTATTTATTTTTGGCTGCGTTGGGTCTTCGTTGCTGCACGTGGGCTTTCTCTAGTTGTGGCGAGCGGGGGCTACTCTTCATTGCGGTGCGTGGGCTTCTCATTGCGGTGGCTCCTCTTGTTGCGGAGCATGGGCTCTAGGTGCACGGGCTTCAGTAGTTGCAGCACGTGGGCTCAGTAGTTAAGGTTCACGGGTTCTAGAGCGCAGGCTCAGTAGTTACGGCACACAGGCTTACCTGCTCTGCGGCATGTGGGATCTTCCTGGACCAGGGCTTGAACCCGTGTCCCCTGCACTGGCAGGTGGATTCTTAACCACTGTGCCACCAGGGAAGTCCCGAGATATATTATTAATCTAGGACAAGTTCAGAAAGCAGTCGAGGACTATGCCAACAGGCACTGCCAGCTCCCACTAAAAATACAGTGGAAGGGGCAGTTCCTTCAAAAGTAAACCCCGGGGACCAAGTTCTTAAAACCTGGAAAGAAGTGTCCCCGAAGACCAACTATGGTTAATATGGAAAGGCCTCTATAAAGTAATTTTAGCCACGCCCACTGCTGTCAGACTTCAAGGGATAGCTAGTTGGGTACATTTGTCCAGACTAAAGCTTACCTCCAAAAACCCCAAAGGTCACAACAGAAGGACACTACACCTGTGAGCAGTGGAAAATCGGAAATACCTATTCAGAAGACAGGCACCATCGACAGATAAGTAAAATGATGTGGCGGTTTGGACTCCTATGTGCCATCCTTGCTATTGTAACTCTGGCTTGCCTTCTACCACTTTGCTCAGCCACCCCCACCAGGGAAGCAGCTCCTTTGTCTGCCCTGGGTTTAAGGGAAACAGTCCACTACAGAAATGCTCCTCCTATTGACTCTGTCTACCTTACTAGTCCCTGTAACTAGGGGATAATGGCAAGAAAACTCACTTACCAACATTTCCAGAATCATATCCTAAGGAGAGCATTTCAAAGAATGCTGGATGTGCCATCAACACCCCCAGCTGGCTACTGGCCCTCCTCTTGCATTTCCCCTGAACCTGCTGGTTCCAATGGTAATTAACAATCTAAATCAGGGACAATTACCACCCCCACGACCTCTGCTGGTCACACTTGCACCTTCCAGGGGGCTATTCCAATGCTTTAACCTGACTCCTCCATACAACTGGACGTGAGGGGTGGGGCATGCTATGTTAAATTGCACAAATGGCTTTTGTTTCACATGTCCCAAGATATAGTTACACCAGGTATCCTGCCTCTTCTATAGAGATAAATTGTATCTACAACCTTACTCACTGGTGCCCTGTTTCAAATTATGGCCCCATACCCCTAAACAACACAGAAGGGGAATGTGAGTGGTGGAAAGGAAATGTCGTATCCACCTGGTCAATCCAATTCAACCCACCTGTGAGATTCTTTGCTGTCGAGTACAACCCTCTGATGGTACCAGCAGGATCACGCATGACTGTCTTGTTAAAAATATCATAGAGCTTTATACGCTTAATTATCAACATAATGGTCTGCTGTCCCCTAATTATTCAAGTACTAACAACAGTTATCTCCTTCAAGGACTGTCCGCTTTTAACAACTGTGAGACAGACATCCAGGTCTGCATCCCTGAAGGGTTTGTTTTCCTCTGCAGATACCCAAACCAGTATGTGTTATGGAATTATGGCCAGGCCCTGTCCTTTTTCCAACCAAGCTATGGCCTATAAATGCATTGATAATGTCCACTTCATAGGAGAGTACACTCTAGGGACTATAGAAATATGAGGGATTTTTTAAATCTATAACAGGACCACTCCAGCTCACCACTGAACCCAGAGAGCACTAGGAATGATCTTAGCAGGGGCAGGGCTGGCCATAGGACTGGCAGCTCTATGGGGAGGCTTTACCTATCATGAAACAACACCAAGTAATCTCACCAGACAGCTTGGTTATATGATGGAACAGACAGGTCAAGCCTTAACAGGACATAAAACCTCTCTTCTTTCTTTGGCTAATGTAGTTCTTGACAGTCATCTAACTCTTGACTATCTTCTGGCAGAACAAGGTGGAGTTTGTACAATAACTAATACTTCTGCTGCACCTGGATCAATGCAACACGACAGGTAGAAGTTAATATTAAGGAAATATACACCCAAGCAGAATGGCTTCACAGTTTTGGCAGGGGCGATATCGCCTCTACTGTCTGGTCAACAGTTAAGGAAGCCCTCCCAAAGTTAATCTGGTTCCTTCCCTTCCTAGGCCCTTTAGTGGCTATTGTTGTTCTCTTTTTTGGCCCTTGTTTGTTTAACCTTTTGGTTAAGTTTGTGTCTTCTAGGCTCCAACAATTTCAAGTAAGGCTCATGACGGCTCAAGGAATTCAACCTATTCCAGCAGAGGGCAGCCTAAATCCTACAGGTCCTTGGAACAGTCAGCGAGGGACTTCTACACCTCTAGGTTAGGGTAGGGTCTGTGCCCCCTGTCCAGCAGGAAGAAATTTCAGAAGAAGAGACCTTTGGCTCCTTTAACATAGGAGGTAGATGGGCCCCAGGCTGAGCAGTTGGAGCTTGTCAGGCTGAGCAATTAGTGCTCCCCCTGATATATCAAGAAAAAGTTAACAGCAGGAGCAGAGAGGAACTAAGCTCTGCTGGAGTAGAAAAATAAGATGACCACATCTTTCATTCTTGAGGCCTAGAATGCTCCCCAACTGCACATGCGCAGAAAAGTTTCCTCAGGGGTCAAAAAGAGAGGGGGCACTAGCCCATAATATGTCTCATCAACCTCCCAGAGACCCTCCCACTGGAATCCATCTTGGCTAAAAGATGCGTGTGCACATCGGGGAGAGCCTTGAGTCAGTTCAGATATGGGCAGCAAGCAAGGTGATTGGCCAAAGGGAACAAAGAAGACTGCCCCTACATAAATGATTGAGCCACCCCTTTAGTGCACTCCTTATTAGCAAGGACACCCACACTCTTCTCTGAGTGTGTAGCTCCACTTTGCTTCTGTCCTAAATAAACTGCTTCTTTGTGTGCTCTCCCACACATACTGTGCTTCTGATAAACTCCGTGCCTATTTTACAACCTCAGTCACTTTGTAAAATAATTTTTTCAAAGAAGACAAGAGCCAGGGCTCTGCTTCTAGCCACTAGTCCCTGGTGGTCTTGCAGTTAGGATTCCTGGTTTTCACCCAGGTGGCCCAGGTTTGAGTCTCCGGTAGGGAACTAAGATCTCACTTCAAGCCACCACACACTGCTGTCACCCCAAGATCACTTTAACCCTTATGAATAAGGGGCATAGAATCCCTCAGGGGGGAATGAGACAGGCTGGGACCTAAAACTTGGGACCTGGGACCCTTTGCTGCAGTGTTTGCACCTGGACAAACCCCCTCAAGCAACAAAATACAAAGAAAGTATAAGGGACTATAAATAACTGCGTGTGCATGGACAGCTGGGGCAAATTATGAATAACTAATAACAAGAACCCAACTGCCACTTTTGAGGAACCAGGAGCAAAAGCAGGGTGCTGCACATGCACCCTGCACACAGCACCACCAAGCGGGTGGGCAGACCACCTAAGACACCCCGGACTTCCCTGGTGGTGCAGTGGTTGGGAATCCACCTGCCAATGCAGAGGACACGGGTTCGAGCCCTGGTCTGGGAGGATCCCACATGCCGTGGAGCAGCTGAGCCTGTGCACCACGGCTGCTAAGCCTGCACTCTGGAGCCCGTGAGCCACAGCTGATGAGGCCCATGCACCTAGAGCCTGTGCTGCACATGGGAGAGGCCACTGCAATGAGAAGCCCGCTCGCCACAACTGGAGGGAGCCCGCGCGCAGCAGTGAAGACCCAACACAGCCAAAAATAAATAAATAATGTATATTTAAAAAAAAAAAGAGACCCCCACCCTCACCCCATACAAGGAACCAGCTCACCCCTACCTCAAAGAGCGAGCAAGGGAACTTGTTACTTGTTTTTGTTCCCTCCTGCTGCAACACTGAGTCCCAATAAAGCCTTGCCTGAATTTCTTGCCTGGCCTCTTACCAATTTCTGTTGATTAACAGGTCCAGGAACCTGGTTGGTAACAAGGTCTCTAAGGAAAGACCAGTGGAGGAATGAGGTGAGCCTTTAGGGCTGCCAAACTCTCACTGTGCCAGAGACACCCATCAGCATCTGGAGAAGGACTCCTGCTTAGAATCATGTTTTGAAATGCATAAATAAAGTATGTTGCATTACAAAAAGACTACTAACATTGAAACACAAATATCAAAATATAAAAACATACAAATTTGTGATATAGAAATACCTGTGACTCTTTACTCATTAAATTATAGAACAGACATTATAAGTAATGCCTCTGGATTAATAAATACCAGAAACATGAGGCAGTAGTGAGTATATAACTGCTATTTTGAAGTGTCTGCAACACCTGTAGTGAGTATGAAAATACCTGTGATTTCTGTTTGACAGTCGCAAACACTGCTAATTCTGATGGACTTTGCTGCCTCCATCCATAATTGAAGGAAATTCCAAGTTTCAGTTAGAGGTTAGTGAAAATGATTTCTTTTCTCAGCTCTTGGATGGCACCAATTCTGGATCCTTGGACCACAGGTTAAGAAGCTCCGTGAAGATGGATGGAAGGACTGGCCACCTCCAAGTGCTATCCCAGCAACTCTAGAGGAAGGCAAAATGAGCTGGGAGCTGGCATGTAATCCCAATACAAAAGGGCATTTTCACTCCGTGGGAAGCAAGAACAGAGGAGGAAGGGCCCACAGCCTGAGGTCTGGCGAGAAAGCAGAACTTTTCTGTGCCCACTGGGCTCCATCCTTCCTAGCTGGGGGCCAGAGTTGCTGTCTCCAGGCACAAGCAGCTGAACCATCAGCAGGGTAAGAGGCAGAACTCACCTGCTTGGAAGTGCCCAGAGGGAGTCTGGGTTGCAGGCAGGCCCCAAGGAATTCATAACTGCAGGGGCACAAAGAGCAGTGGAAAACTGGCCCAGAGCCAGGCAACCCCAGTTTCAAAGGGAAAAGTTGGGAGTCCAGAGGCTACAGTGAGGGACAAGCTAAAGCCTGCCAGTTCTGGGTCAGCAGGGCCTATAGGTGCACCCACCCCTCCCAGCAGTGGACAGAACGAATGCATGCATGCATGCCAGAATTAATGAATCAAGGGACAGTAGGCCTTCCCTCACTGTGATGTCACTTCCGCAGGCCCAGGGTGACGTCACCCCCTTAGGCTTCTCTCTTTCCATGACTGCCTCACCTTTAGCCCCTTCTGGTGGTAGCATCGGCTTTCATTTGGGATGTCCCTTCCCTCCCTCAGCATACAACCCTGGCAGATCAGTCAGGCATGGTGCTGACCCATTCTCAGCCAAGTGGTGGGTGTGTATCTCTGAGTGGATGTGTGGCACAGAGGACTCTCTCCTGGAATTCCGAAGGGGCACTGGGGAGAAGGTACAGAAAGGCAGCCTGGCAGTTGGCAGGGTGGTGGGATCTGGAAAGACTACCCTGAGTCTCCACTGCCTGCACCCCTATAGCTGCCCAACACCAGCCATCAGTTTTGGTGCGTGGCCCCCACCAGCTTACTTACCCTTGCCCCATCTCCCACTCTTCATCACTCCAGACCTCACACTTTCCAAAGTCAATCACCACCCTTCTCCCTCACCCTGGCCCTGGACAGTCCCATTTCTGACAGAGGCCCTATATTCACCAGATGTCAGGGCAGAATTCTGTCCCCTTGCCAGGCCTCCCCTTTCCTGCTCCTCCCCAAAGCCAGAGTGTGGAGGGGGAAGGGACGCAGATGAACTTCCCAAATTTACAGCACTGACAGACCACCTCCTTAACTTTTACTGTTTAATAATTTTTCTTAAATCAATTTACTTTTAAACTTAAATATGCATTTAGAAAAAAATTTAAACCCTTTGTGTCATAGTCCAAATGAAAAACCATTATCCCTGCCACAAATAAAAGATGTCCGTGAAAACATAAGAACACAAAACAAGACAGTTTACTCCAGAAAGCTCAGACAGCCCAGTCTGTTAACAAAGTCCATTAGCAAGTAGAGAGCAGTACCACTGTGTCAGTGTTGGAATCTGGTCTGCAGGAAAACTGAGGCCACTCATTTAATCAGGCCCCAGAGTCAAGCCCTCTCAGCCACTGGCCCTGCCTCACATGCTCCTGGCATAAATACCTCTGCAGAGGTGAATGCCCAGAACCTACCACACTCCCAGGCTTCCATCCTGCCGGCCTGTGCTGGATGAGGAAGATAAATCCCCAGCATCTCCCGGTCTGAACCCACCCAAGAGGCCTCTCCCACTAGCCCCCCCAACCCCCAACCGAGGCCTTACAGCCAATGCTGGGAACCAGGACTCTTAGGAATAGTGCCCAAGCAGGGAAATGGCAAGGGCACTCCCCCAAGTGCTTGCCCAGAGCCTGAGTTAGACGAATCCCTTTCTTGCTTGCACCCCTCCTGGTTCCACAGAGCACTGGGAAAAGCCTGCAATTAGTACAGGTATGAAGGTGTAAGCGTCCTGTGGTCAGGGAGAGGAGGTGCTTGGCCCAGCCCCCATCACCTGGCAGCTCCTCTGCCTCCAGCCCTCCCTCTCCTGGCACCCGGGAGACCAGCCCCACCCTGGGCTGGTGACTGAGCCAACACCCACATACACTGGCCCTTTTACTCCTGAAAACAGCCCACTTGCACCATTTCGCAGAGCAGGAATGGCTCCTGGTCCTCAGCATGCCTTTATCCAGTAGAGTAGAGAAAGTAACCCCCAAAGGGAGGGGGAGTGAAGTGCCCATAGGCATCAGTGCAGGAAGCCACCACTCTGCCTTCTCCCAGCTGGAGGCAATGCCAGCTCCAGCCACATCTCTCTCCATCCTGAGGAAGGAGATAGATGGACCCTAGGCTGAGCAGCTGGAATCTGTCCCCTGTGGACAGATGCCGGGAAAAAAGATAAGGAGACCACATATTTCTCATTCTTGAGGTCAAGGAGACCTCCCCGACTACACATGTGCAGAACGGTTCCTCAGGGGTCAGAGAAGGGAGGGGACACCAGACCATAATATGCCCTGTCAACTTCTCAGAGACCCCTGCACTGGAATCCATCTTAGCTAAAAGATGTGTGCACACACAGGGGAGGACCCTGAGCCAGACCAAATATGGACTCAGAGCCAGACAAAGCAAGATGATTGGCCAGAGGAAACCCGGAAGAACTGCCCCCATGTAAGTGACTTAAACTACCCCAAGAGCGTACGACTCTTTCTCTGAGCCCGCCTGTGTGTCTATCCACATGTAATTTTTGTCTTAATAAACACTTTACTTGTTTCGCTACTTTCCGTCTCTTTGCTGGATTTCTTCTCAAGAGCAGATAAAAAGCCAGGGCCCTACCCCTAGCTACTAATCCCTGGTGGTCTAGTGGCTAGGATTCAGTGCTTTCACCATCACAGCCCAGGTTCAATCCATGGTTGGGGAACTGATATCCTACTTCAAGCCACCGCAGGCCACGGCCACCCCACAGCCACCTGAGATCACTCCCACTGTTACCAATCAGGGCTTTTGGCTTTCCTTAATCAACAGAAATTGATAAGAGGCCAGAGAAGAAATTCAGGCAAGGCTCTATTGGGGCCCCTGCTGGAGCTGGGAAGAGTGAAAACAAGTAACAGGTTTCCTTGCTCACTCCCCAAGGCAGGGCAAGCTAGTTCCTTATATGGTGTGATGGTAGGGCTGTGTCCAGGGGGTCGGGCAGAAGGGGTGGGTTAGGTGGTCTGCCCACCCCCTTGGTGGTGGTGTGTGCAGGGGGCATGCACAGTACCCTGCTTTTGCTCCCCACACCCTGTTTTTGCCCCAGCTCTTCAGAAGTGGCAGCTGGGTTTTTGGCCTTTTGTATCTTGTTGTCCATAATTTGCCCCAACTGCACATACAGGCAGTTATTTTTAGTCCCTTATAGTTTCGTTGTATTTTGTTGCTGGAGGAGACGTTTGTCCAGGTGCAAGCATTGTAGCACTGCAGCAAAGGGTCCCAGGTCCCAGGTTCCAGGTCCCAGCCTGCCTCATTCACCCTTGAGAGACTCTACACCCTTATTCTTAAGGGGTAAGGGGCTAAAGGTCTCTTCTTCTGAAACTTCTTCCTGCTGGACAGGAGCCACAGATCCTACCCTACCGCAGAGGTACAGAAGTCCCTCGCTGACTGTACCAAGGACCTGTAGGGACCTGGGCCACTCTCCGCTGAAATGGTTTAAATTCCTTGAGACATCATGAGGCTTACATGAAGTTGTTGGAGCCTAGAAGACACAAACTTAACCAAAAGGTTAATTAAACAAACAAGGGCTAAAAAGGAGAACAACAACAATAGCCTAGAAAGGGAAGAAACCAGGTTAACATTGGGAGGGCTTCCTTAACTGTTGACTAGACAGGGGAAGTGATATCGTCTTTGCCAAAATTATGAAGCCATTCTGCTTGGGTGTATATTTTTGTTAATCTCAGGGTTAAAGTTTGACATGTTTCTCTATTTTTAGAATGGAAGGTCTGGACCTGTTGGTCCCAGGTCTCCTTTTTGGACCAAAAAGTCTTAGTCACAGATTTACAACAGTAGGGAAGACAACAAAACACTAGATGAAATATAGCATAAATTAGTATGACTGAAAAGAGAAGGGTTATGAGAAAATGAAAACCTCCCACCAGAAAGTTTTTATACCTTGTGAGATCCAAGAGAACAAACTAGAGTACCAGTTTTCAATTTCCCTGCCCATACTGAATAGTGAGGATTGTTGGTTAATTGTACTACTTTTGGGTTTTGAACTGCTTCTATGATATGTAAAATCTCAGCCCCATATTTTACAGGGGATTTTTTTGCATTTGAAAGTCCTTTTTTTTTTTTTTCAGGTAGCTGCATGGGCATGTAAAACAAGGAAGCCTGTGTATATATTTACAATTTTTCCTTCCCCTAAAGTTACGGTTCAGGTTAGGGCTATCAGTTCAGCTCTCTGGGCCAAAGTGTTGGGTAGCAAAGGTTTTGCTTCTATAACACTAGGGGTGCTCACAATAGCATACTCTGCTCTCCTGGCTCCATCTTTAATGAAACTACTGCCATCAGTAAACCATTCTTCCTCAGGGTTTTCTATGGCCTGCTCTGTTAGATCAGGCCTACAGGCATAAAACTGGTTGAGGGTTTCGAGGCAGGAATATGTTAGTTTTGGGCTTTCATCAGGCATCAGTGTAGCCGAGTTGAGGGTATGGCAAGTTTTGAGGGTTACCTCTAAGGAGTCAAGGAGTAAAGACTGGTATTTAGTAAGGCAGCCTCCAGTTAGCCAATGGTAGCCTTTAATCTCCAGAATCCCTTGTACTTGATGAGGGGTCTGGACTTCCAGAGGCTGTCCAAAGGTGAGCTTGTTAGTTTCTTCCACTAATGAAGCAGTGGCGGCTACTGCCTGGAGGCAACCAGGCCAACCTCAGGCAGTGGAATCTAGTTGTTTGGAAAAATAGCCTATAGGCTGAGGAACTTCTCCTAGCTTCTGTATAAGGACCCCCAGAGCTATCCCTTGCTTTTCAGCCACCTACAAAATGAATGGCTTTTTTAAATTGGGGAGGTGTGCTCATCCCTTCTTACAAGAACACCATAATCACAACTAACTGCTGAACAACCATTGACAAAAAAACCCGCTGGAACCTACCAAAAAGATACCCTACATCCAAGACAAAGAAGAAGCCACAACGAGATGGTACGAGGGGCACAATCATGATAAAATCAAATCCCATACCTTCCAGGAGACTGACCCACATCTGGAAAACAATTATACCACAGAAGTTCTCCCACTGGAGTGAAAGTTCTGAGCCCCACATCAGGCTTCCCAGCATGGAGGTCCAGCAACGGGAAGAGGAGTCCCCAGAGAATCTGGTTTTGGAGGGCAGTGGGATTTGATTGCAGGACTTCCAAAGGACTGGGAGAAACAGAAACTCCACTCTTGGAGGGCACACACAAAGTCTCAGGTGCATCAGGACCCAGGGGAAAAAGCAGTGACTGCATAAAAGACTGGGTCAGACCTACCTGCTAGTATTGGAGAGTCTCCTGAAGAGGCAGGGGGTGACTGTGGCTCGCTGCAGGAACAAAGACACTGGCAGCAGCAGTTCTGGGAAGTACTCATTGGCGTGAGCCCTCCTGGAGGCCACCATCAGCCCGACCAAACAGCCTGTAGGCTCCAGTGCTAGGTTGTGTCAGGCCAAACAACCAACACAGCCCCACCCATCAGCAGACAAGCAGATTAAAGTTTTACTGAGTACAACCCTGCCCACCAGAGGGACAAGACCCAGCTCCACCCACCACCAGTCCCTCCCATCAGGAAGCTTGCACAAGCCTCTTAGATGGCCTCATCCACAGAGGGCAGACAGCAGAAGCAAGAAGAACTACAATCCTGCAGCCTGTGGAATGGAAACTATAATCACAGGAAGTTAGACAAAATGAAATGGCAGAGGAATATGTCCCAGATGAAGGAACAAGATAAAACCCCAGAAAAACAACTAAGTGAAGTGGAGGCAGGTAACCTTCCAGAAAAAGAATTCAGAATAATTATAGTGAAGATGATCCAGGATCTCGGAAAAAGAATGGAGGCAAGGATCAAGAAGATGCAAGAAATGTTTAACAAAGACCTAGAAGAACTAAAGAACAAACAGAGGTGAACAATATAATAAGTGAAATGAAAAATACACTAGAAGGAATCAATAGCAGAATAACTGAGGCAGAAGAATGAATAAGTTACCTGAAAAACAGAATGGTAGAAATCACTGCCGCAGAACAAAATAAAGAAAAAAGAATGAAAAGAAATGAAGACAGTCTAAGAGACTAGAAGGAATCAATAGCAGGATAACTGAGGCAAAAAACGGATAAGTGACCTGGAAAACAGAATGGTAGAAATCACTGCCACAGAACAGAATAAGGAAAAAAGAATGAAAAGAAATGAAGACAGCCTAAGAGACCTCTGGGACAACATTAAACACACCAACATTCACATTATAGGGGTCCCAGAAGGAGAAGATAGAGAGAAAGGACCTGAGAAGATATTTGAAGAGATAACAGCTGAAAACGTCCCTAACATGGGAAAGAAAACAGTCACCCAAGTCCAGGAAGCGCAGAGAGCCCCAGGCAGGATAAACCCAAGAAGGAACATGCTGAGACACATAGTAATTAAATTGACAAAAGTTAAAGACAAAGAAAAAAATATTAAAAGCAACAAGGGGGGCTTCACTGGTGGCGCAGTGGTTGAGAGTCCGCCTGCCAATGCAGGGGACACGGGTTTGTGCCCCGGTCCAGGAAGATCCCACGTGCCATGGAGCAGCTAGGCCTGTGAGCCATGGCCACTGAGCCTGTGCGTCCGGAGCCTGTGCTCCACAACGGGAGAGGCCACAGCAGTGAGAGGCCTGCGTACCACAAAAAAAAAAAAAAAAAAGCAACAAGGGATAAACGACAAACAACATACAAGGGAACTTCCATAAGGTTATCAGCTGATTTTTCAGCAGAAACTCTACAGGCCAGAAGGGAGTGGCATGATATATTTAAAGTAATAAAAGGGAAGAAACTACAACTAAGAATACTCTACCCTTGGGCTTCCCTGGTGGCTCAGTGGTTGAGAGTCCGCCTGCTGATGCAGAGGACACGGGTTCGTGCCCAGGTCTGGGAAGATCCCACATGCCGCGGAGCAGCTGGGCCTGTGAGCCATGGCCGCTGAGCCTGCGCGTCCGGAGCCTGTGCTCCACAACGGAAGAGGCCACAAGAGTGAGAGGCCCGCGTACCGCAAAAAAAAAAAAAAGAATACTCTACCCAGCAAGGCTCTCATTCAAATTTGATGGAGAAATCAAAAGCTTTACAGACAAGCAAGACATAAGAGAATTCAGCATCACCAGACCAGCTTTGTAACAGATGCTAAAGGAACTTCTCCAGGTGGGAAAGAGACCAGAAACTTAAAATAACCTTGTACATATATAGACTTCTATATCAAAGCTTCATGGGAACAGCAAACCTAAAAACTACAATAGATACACACACACAAAAGGAAAAGCAAGGTGGTCCAGTGGTTAAGACTCTGCACTCCCAATGCAGGGGTCACAGGTTCAATCCCTGGTTGGGGAACTAAGATCCTGCACAGCGTGGCCAAAAAACAAAACAGAATAAAACAAAAACAAACAAACAAACAAAACCCATAAGATACAGCAAAAGCAGTTCTAAGAGGGAAGTTTATATCCTACCTCAAGAAACAAGAAAAATATCAAATAAACAACCTAACCGTACACCTGAAGCAACTAGAGAAAGAAGAACAAACATAACCTAAAGTTGGTAGAAGGAAAGAAATCATAAAGATCAGAGAAGAAATAAATGAAATAGAGATGAAGAAAACAATAGCAAAGATCAATGAAACTAAAAGCTGGTTCTTTGAAAAGATAAACAAAACTGATAAACCTTTTAGCCAGACTCATCAAGAAAAAAAGGGAGAGGACTCAAATCAATAAAATTAGAAATGAAAAAGGAGAAGTTAAAACTAACTCCACAGAAATACAAAGGACAGGGACTTCCCTGGTGGTCCACTGGCTAAGACTCTGTGCTCCCAGTGCAGGGGGCCTGGGTTCGATCCTTGGTCAGGGAACTAGATCCCACATGCTGCAACTAACAGTTCACATGCCAGGGCTTCCCTGGTGGTGTAGTGGTTAAGAAGCCCCCTGCCAATGCAGGAGACACGGGTTTGGTCCCTGGTCCGGGAAGATCCCACATGCCGCGGAGCCACTAAGCTCGTGCACTACAATTACTGAGCCTGCACTCTAGAGCCCACAAGCCACAACTACTGAGCCCAAATGCCACAACTACTGAAGTCCACGTGCCTAGAGCCCATGCTCCACAAGAGAAGCCACCTCAATGAGAAGCCCACACACCACAAAGAACAGTTGCCCCCGCTCTCCGCAACTAGAGAAAGCCCGTGCACAGCAACAAAGACCCAATGCAGCGAAAAATTAATTAAAAAAAAAAAGAGTTCACATGCCACAACTAACGACCCCTCATGCCACAACTAAAGATCCAACGTGCCACAACAAAGATCCCGCATGTGGCAATGAAGATCCCGCGTGCTGCAACTAAGACCTGGTACAGCCAAATAAATAAATAAATAAATAATTTAAAAAATAAATGCCATTTGGCTTTCTTTAGGAAAAAAAGGAAATACAAAGGATCATAGGAGACTACTACAAGCAACTGTAGGCCAATAAATGGACAACCTGGAAGAAATGGACAAATTCTTAGAAAGGTACAATCTCCCAAGACTGAACCAGGAAGAAATAGAAAATATGAACAGACCAATCACAAGGTCTGAAATTGAAACTGTGATTAAAGAATTCCCAACAAACAGAAGCCCAGGACCTGATGGCTTTACAGGCGAATTCTATCAAACATTTAGGGAAGACCTAACACCTATCCTTCTGAAACAGTTCCAGAAAATTGCAGAGGAAGGAAAACTCCCAAACTCATTCTATGAGGCCACCATCACCCTGATACCGAAACCGGACAAAGATACCACAAAAACGAAAATTACAGGCCAATATCATTGATGAACACAGATGCAAAAATCCTCAACAAAGGGACTTCCCTGGTAGTCCAGTGGTTAAGAGTCTGCCTTCCAATGCAGGGACACAGGTTCAATCCCTGGTCAGGGAAGTAAGATCCCACATGCCACCGGGCGACTAAGCCTGCACACCACAACTACTGAGCCTGTGCACCACAACTAGAGAGCCCATGCTGCAACTACTGGGCCCACGTGCCACAGTGAAGAGCCCGTGCGGTGCAACAAAAGATCCCACGTGCCACAACTAAGACCCAACGTGCCCAAAAATAAATAAATAGATAAATAAGTAAATAAATATTTTTTTAAAATCCTCAACAAAATACTAGCAATCCGAATCCAACAACACGTTAAAAGGATCATACCCCATGATCAAGTGGGATTTATCCCAGGAATGCAAGAATTTTCCAATATCTGCAAATCAATCTGTGTGATACATGACATTAACAAATTGAAGAATAAAAAAGCCATATGATCATCTCAATAGATGCAGAAAAAGCTTCTGACAAAATTCAACACCTATTTATGACAAAAGCTCTACAGAAAGTGGGCAAAGAGGGAACATACCTCAACATAATAAAGGCCACATACAACAAACCTGCAGCTAACATCATACTCAACGGTGAAAAGCTGAAATCATTTCCTCTAAGATCAGGAGCAAGACAAGGATGTCCACTTTCACCACTTTTATTCAACATAGTTTTGGAAGTCCTAGCTATGGCAATCAGAGAAGAAAAAGAAATAAAAGGAATCCAAATTGGAAACGAAGAAGTTAAACTGTCACTGTTTGCAGATGACATGACACTATACATAGAAAATCCTAAAGTCACTACCAGAAAACTACTAGAGTTCATCAATGAATTTGGTAAAGTTGCAGGTTAAAAAATTAATACACAGAAATCTGCTGCATTTCTATACACTAGCAACAAAAGATCAGAAAAAGAAATTCAAGAAACAATCCCATTTAACATCACATCAAAAAGAATAAAATACCTAGGAATAAACCTACCTAGTGAGGCAATAGACCTGTACTCCAAAAACTGTAAGACACTGATGAAAGAAATTGAAGACGACACAAACAGATGGAAAGATATACCATATTCTTGGATTGGAAGAATCAATATTGTCAAAATGACTATACTACCCAAGGCAATCTATGGATTCAATGCAATCCCTATCAAATTACCAATGGCATTTTTCACAGAACTAAAACAAAAATATCTTAAAATCTGTATGGAGACACAAAAGACCCCGAATAGCCAAAGCAATCCTGAGAAAGAAAAATGGAGCTGGAGGAATCAGGCTCCCTGACTTCAGACTCTACTACAAAGCTATAGTCATCAAAACAGTATGGTACTGGCACAGAAACAGAAATATAGATCAATGGAACAGGATAGAAAGCCCATAAATAAACCCACACAAGTATGGTCAATTAATCTACGACAAAGAAGGCAAGACTATACAATGGTGGAAAAATAGTCTCTTCAATAAATAGTGCTGGGAAAACTGGACAGCTACATGTAAAAAAAAAAAAGAAATTAAAACTTTTTTTTAAATTTATTTTATTTATTTGTGGCTGCTTTGGATCTTCATTGCTGCACGTGGACCTTCTCTAGTTGAGGCGAGGGGGGGCTACTCTTCATTGTGGTGGGCAGGCTTCTCACTGTGGTGGCATCTCTTGTTGGGAGCACGGGCTCTAGGCGCGGGGGCTTCAGTAGTTGTGGAAAGTGGGCTCAGTTGTTGCGGTTTGTGGGCTCCAGAGCGCAGGCTCAGTAGTTGTGGTGCACAGGCTTAGCTGCTCCGTGGCATGTGGGATCTTCCCGGACCAGGGCTCAAACCCATGTCTCCTGCCTTGGCAGGCGGATTCTTACCCACTGCACCACCAGGGAAGCCCCTGGCAGGCGGATTCTTAACCACTGCGCCACCAGGGAAGTCCCAAAATTAGAACACTCTTAACACCATACAAAAAAATAAGCTCAAAATGGATTAAAGACCTAAATGTGAGACCAGACACTATAAAATTCTTAGAGGAAAACAGGCAGAACACTCTCTGACATAAATTGCAGCAGTATCTTTTTCCATCCGTCTCCCAGAGCAATTGAAATAAAACAACAGTAAACAAATGGGACATAATTAAACTCAAAAGTTTTTGCACAGCAAAGGAAACCATAAACTAAACGAAAAGACAAACCACAGAATGGGAGAAAATACTGGCAAATGATGTGACTGACAAGGGATTAGTCTCCAAAATTTACAAACAGCTCATGCAGCTCAATAGCATCAAAACAAACAACCCAATCAAAAAATGGGCAGAAGACCTAAATAGACATTTCTCCAGAGAAGACGTACAGATGGCCAAGAGGCACATGAAAAGATGTTCAACATGGCTATTTATTAGAGAAATGCAAATCAAAACTACATTGAGAGGGGCTTCTCTGGTGGCACAGTGGTTGAGAGTCCGCCTGCCGATGCAGGGGACACAGGTTTGTGCCCCGGTCCGGGAGGATCCCACATGCCGCGGAGCAGCTAGGCCCGTGAGCCATGGCCGCTGAGCCTGCGCATCCGGAGCCTGTGCTCCGCAACGGGAGAGGCCACAACAGTGAGAGGCCCGCGTACTGCAAAAAAACAAAACAAACAAACAAACAAAAACTACATCGAGATATCACCTCACACTAGTCAGAATCACCATCATCAAAAAATCCACAAACAATAAATGCTGGAGAGGGTGTGGAGAGAAGGGAACCCTCCTACACTGTTGGTGGGAATATAAATTGGTACAGCCACTATGGAGAACAGTATGGAGGTACCCTAAAAAACTAAAAATAGAGCTGCCATATGATCCTGCAATCCCACTCCTGGGCATATATCTGGAGAAAAACATGGTCCGAAAGGATACATGCTCCCCAATGTTCATTGCAGCACTGATCACAATAGCCAAGACACGGAAGCAACCTACTGTCCATTGACAGAGGAATGGATAAAGAAGATGTGGTACATATATACAATGGAATATTACTCAGCCATTAAAAAGAATGAAATAATGTCATTTGCAGCAATATGGATGGACCTAGAGACTGTCTACAGGGTGAAGTCAGACAGACAAAGTGAAATATCATATGAGGGCCTCCCTGGTGGCACAGTGGTTGGGAGTCTGCCTGCCAATGCAGGGGACACGGGTTTGAGCCCTGGCCTGGGAGGATCCCACGTGCCGCAGAGCAACTGGGCCTGTGCGGCACAGCTGCTGAGCCTGCACTCTAGAGCTCTCGTGCCACAGCTGCTGAGCCCGCGTGCCACGGCTGCTGAGGCCCGTGCACCTAGAGCCTGTGCTCCGCAGCAAGAGAAGCCACTGCACTGCAATGAAGAGTAGCCCCCGCTCGCCGCAGCCAGGGAGGGCCCGTGCACAGCAACAAAGACCCAATGCAGCCAAAAATAAAAATAAAATAAATAAAAAATATATATCATATGATATTGCTTATATGCAGAATCTTAAAAAAAAAGATACAAATGAACTTATTTACAAAACAGAAACAGACTCACAGAGTTAGAGAACAAACTTATGGTTGGGGGGGCAGGGTGGCGGGAAGAGATAGTTAGGAAGTCTGGGATTGACATGTACACACTGCTATATTTAAAATGGATAACCAACAAGGACTTACTGTAGAGCACACTGAACTCTGCTCAATATTATGTAACAACCTAAATGGGAAAGAATTTGAAAAGGATAGATACATGTATATGTATAACTGAATCACTTTGCTGTACACCTGAAACTAACACAACACTGTTAAACAACTATACTCCAATATAAAATGAAAAGTTAAATAAATAAATAATGGAGACCCAGAGCAAGAGCTCTGGTGAGGCCCTGTTTGGTATTATTAAAAGACTTTTCTTGTTCCCCAGTCCAAAGTAATGGTTCTGTATCTGGGCCTTCAGTGGCTTCACATAGAGGCTTAGCCATTATCCCAAATCCTGGAATCCAAATTCTGCAAAATCCTGCCATGCCTAAGAGTGTACGAAGATGTTTCGTTGTCTCTGGGGCACTTTGGCTCAATATAGTTTGTTTTCTATCTGGAGATAACTGTCTACTTCCAGGGTTTATAATATATCCCAGATAATTAAATTGTTGCTTTGAGATTTGTGCCTTTTTGTGGGAGACCCTGCAGCCCTGGGCCCCAAGGAAATTAAGGACTTCAACGGTATTCCGATCTAAGGCCTCCATGGTAGGGCTACATATTAATATATCATCCACATACTGTAGAACAGATCCTTTTAGTCCTTTTAGAACAGCTCCCTTAGTTCTTTTCTTAGGGCCTGGGAGAACAAGTGTGGGCTGTCCCGAAACCCCTGAGGCAACACTGTCCAGGTATACTGTTGCATTTGGCCCAACTGGGGGTTAGTCCACTTGAAGGCCAACAGATACTGTGATGAGGAATGAACTGGGATGAAAAAAAAGACATCTTTGAGGTCAAGCACAGTAAACGATTTTGCATCCCCCAGAACCTGGACTAATATAAGGATTGGCCACGGGGGATGTATAGGGACCACCGCATCATTTACTGCTCTAAGGCCTTGTACCATTCATTATTCCTCAATTAACTTAACAACTGGCAGGATAGGGGCATTGCATGGAGACTAACAGGGCACTAAGAGGCCATGGTTTAAGAATTTATCTATGAGGGGTTGCAAACTCTTTTTTGCTTCCAACTTTATGGGGTAATGTCTCTTGTTAGGATAAGCGACTTCTGGCTTAAGGCTAATTTTTACAGGTTTGGCATTTATAGCCTTCCCAGAGATTCCTTTGTCTCAAAGGAAACTGCAGGGTTTACTGTGTGTAGAATATGGCTGGGAATAAGCCGTTGTTCTTCCAGCTGATTTGTCTTAGCCAGAGTCAAGAAAAGGGGCTGCTCGGGGTCTCCTAATTATAACATGGCTCCAAGTGAGCCCAGAAGGTCTCTCCCCAGTAGTGGGGTAGGACACTCAGGCACAACTAAAAAGCCATGTGAGATCAAACACTATTCAGATTGGCAAGTGAGAGGCCCAGTTAAGTAATGGGTATGAGGCTTTCCATCGACACCGATCACTGTACAGCTTTCAGAGAAGAGAGGCCCAGTGTGAGAGATCAGGACAGAGTAAGTGGCTCCTGTATCAGTTAAAAAAATGGATTTTCTTACCTGCCACATCAAAGACCACCCAGGGCTCCTTGATGGAGATGGACATCTCACATGGGGGGAACCGCCAGAATCCCTGGGCTGCCTCAGTCACGTAGCATGGCCACCTCACGAGCGGGAATCCCCCACCCCTTTGGGAATAGGGAAGGTCCCACTTCCTATGGCCTGTTCGTTTGCAGACTGGGCATGGACCAGGGGACTCTTTCTGATATCTGTGGGCCCAGTGGCCAGTTGACTTGCATTTGAAGCATTCCCCCTTGCTAGTTTTACCTCCAGATGAATGGTTAGACTTCCTTGGCTCCCTTGGGTTGTCCTGAGGTTGCAAGGCATGGCTGACAGCAACGGCCATCAGTTTAGCACGAGCACTAGCCTGCCTGTTTTCACATTGGTTCTCTCTTCCTCTTCAGCTTGATCTCGATTATTAAATACCCCAAAGGCCAGCTCTAGGAGTTGGGGCATAGGGGTTTGTGGGCATAATATCAGTGGCAGACTGGCTGATAAAATGTTGTCCCAGCAGGGATTGACACACAGGAGTGGAGGGATCAATGTTAGTAAATTTTCTAAAAACCTTCATACCCGAAAGAGGACTGGATTTTCTTTTTCTTCTTGGGTCACTCCTTTAACCTTTTCATAGTTAACTGGCTTTTTTTTTTTTTTTTTAAATAAATTTATTTATTATTTATTTTTGGCTGCACTGGGTCTTCACTGATGCGCGCGGCCCCTCTCCAGTTGTGGCAAGCAGGGGCCCCTCCTCGTTGTGGTGCGCTGGCCTCTTATTGCAGTGGTTTCTCCCGTTGCGGAGCACGGGCTCTAGGTGCTCGGGCTTCAGTAGTTGTGCCTCGCTGGCTCCAGAGCGCAGGCCCAGCAGCCATGACGCACGGGCCCAGCTGCTCTGCGGCATGTGGGATCTTCCGGGACCAGGGCTCGAACCCATGTCCCCAGCATTGGCAGGCGGATTCTTAACCACTGCACCACAAGGGAAGCCCAGTTAACTGGCTTTTTGATACACTTTCTCATCCCTTCTAATACACATTGGATGATGTGGTTCCTGGCTTCTGTTCCCTCTGGGGAATTATATTCCCAACAGGGCTCCTGGCTTAGAAGAGGATCCACCCATGATGAGTAACCTGCAACTGAGAAAGCAGTCCTACAAATGAAGTCCGGCATCCCAGAGACATTTACCAGGAGGCTTTTGTCAGAAGGGGGTCAGAGTGTCCTCCAAATTCCCTTCTTACCTAATGGGATTTTGAGCATCCTCTACTCTCCCATTACCTAACCCGATGTTTCTGGTCAACCCAGTCCCTTGCATAAGAGGTGGGGGGGTGGGCATGACATTTGTTTCAGTGCACTGCCAGGACTCTCCTTGAGGGGATCTGTTATCTATAAAGCTTATGCCTTATAATACATTTCCTTATGCGAGGGTGTATTCCTCAAGATTGAGCGTTTACAAAGTTTATAGTGAGGGCTTCTCAGCAGCAGCCAGTCCAAAAGGCTGTCTGTAGCAGTGTATGGGCTGCCAAGGCCTGAAGTGAAGGGGGTCCTAGAGGTGCAAAAAAGGAACTCCTGGAGGAATTGAAGTTGGGCGCAGTAGAAAAAGCCACAGGGGTCAGGACCTCAGGGTCTAGAGGTGGGAGTATTCCCATAGGGGATTTTTGGACATAGAGTAAGGTGAGAGACCAGACAGCAGAAGAACCGAAAACCCTCTCCCCTATCTGCTTGGCAGCTATGATAAAATTGGGAAGAGCCTGATGATTCCATCTGACACAGGCAACAGTAAGTCTAGACAGTGTTTCCTGTGTAATTTAACATACCAATGAACCCAGTTAGCTTAGGATCTGTCTTTGGGATGCTCCCAGGGCCCTTTGAAGTACCCCAAAGTTAGCTGGAGGTCAAAAGAACTTTAATTAGAATTTGGTATTTGGGAAGTCTGTCAAAACTTTCAAAAAGTTTTTTTTTTGGCTATGCTGCACAGCTTGTGGGATCTTACTTCCCCAACCAGGGATTGAACCCGTGCCCCCTGCAGTGGAAGCATGGAGCCCTAACCACTGGACAATCAAGGAATTCCCTCAAAAAGCTTTAAAACACCTGGTCAGATAGGATCATAGGTCATTGTGAAACAATATTTATTCCTTGAGCTAAGGTGAAAAAAGGATTTCAAAAGTAAATACAGGGGCTTATTTCACCATTGGTGGAGCAGTGGTTGAGAATCCTCCTGCCAATGCAGGGGACACGGGTTTGAGCCCTGGTCTGGGAAGATCCCACATGCCGCGGAGCAACTAAGCCTGTGCACCACAACTACTGAGCCTGGGATCTAGAGCCCACGAGCCACAACTACTGAAGCCCATGCACCTAGAGCCCGTGCTCCGCAACAAAAGAAGCCACTGCAATGAGAAGCCTGCACACAGCAACGAAGAGTAGCCCCCCGCTCACCACAACTAGCGATAACCTGTGTGCAGCAATGAAGACCCAACACAGCCAAAAATAAATAAATAAATGTATTTTTTTTAAAAGTAAATACAGACAACTTAAAGGCACTGAAACTCACACAATCTTTTATCAAAAGCAGCATTCCAGGAAAACTGTTCTCTTATGAGAGAAAATAAATCCAGTCCTGCATCAGCCTACTCTTAATAAAATCCATTTACCTAGTCAAATTTAATCCAACCTTAGAAAATCTTGACCATACACAAAACTCTTTTCCCAATGTTCCTTTTCCACAAATCTTTTGCAACTTCCTGTAGTCATATTATTTTGTCCCTTATTCTTTTCCCATTCAGAAACAACCAGCTCTAGGACAAAATCACCCTTTTTTTTTTTCCGGTACGCAGGCCTCTCACTGCTGTGGCCTCTCCAGTTGCGGAGCACAGGCTCCAGACGCGCAGGCTCAGTGGCCATGGCTCACGGGCCTAGCCGCTCCGTGGCATGTGGGATCCTCCCGGACCGGGGCACGAACCCGCGTCCCCTGCATCGGCAGGCGGACTCTCAACCACTGCGCCACCAGGGAAGCCCTCTTTTAACAAAATATATTTCCACTCCTCATACCTTCTTTTACTGAAAATGCACATCCTACTTTCCTCAAGCAACCATGAACTGTCTTTACATTAGCATTCCCTGATTGGAATATCCCATAACCTCCAGAAACATGCAACTTCCCAAAGCACTATTTTTTTGCTCAGTGGGGTATGTGGTACAAGACATGTGTTTAATAAAGCCAAACATCTTTAGTTTCCCCCTCATAAGAAGACAAAAGTTGTAAAGTCGTAAATTTAAATCTGTTTAGCAATTAATGTGCCAATATTTCATCTTATTTGAAATGGCCTAGATACTCAATGAATTCCTATCATTTAACTTAATATTGCTTCAAGTTACCAAAATGTGGAGAGACTATTTTAGATGGATATTTCCAAAACATAATTATTCCTATACAGTTTACCAAAAAGCTCTTACCTCAGTAACATTTACTTAAAAATGTAATCATATCAGGTTATTTTCCCTGTTGACAGATTATATAACAGAAACAATATGCATTTATTGACTTCCAGTAACCCTAGGAACAATGAAAATATTATATTATTCTTAATGTTGATGACTCTAAAGACAGGTCTGTATTAAGCCCACAACCTTAAACTAGCTCTAATACCAGATATTAATTTAATATTGAATATTTCCCAGATCACATGAAGGTGGAATGTATTCTGGCGAGTTTTATATTTCTGAGAATGTATATACATGCTCAGTTTCCTTTAAGCCAATTAAATACAGCTCATTTACAAGTTAATGTTTACATAAAGAGAAACAGAACCAGAGATCTCATAGTTTTCCCACTTGAATTTAAAAAGGTCTCTTTTTTTTCCTCAGTCTGGGGGACTACAGATGGATCAGATAGTTCCTAGAGCCCAGGCAGAACAGTTACATTGCAAAGGCAGAGGAGAGAAATGCAAGCTCCTCTTTTTTATTTTTAAAATCCCACTAAGTAACCCAAGGCTGGAGTCTCAGGCAATGTGAGCTGTGTTTGTATTTCAAGGCTTAAGTCCTCCACAGGGCCCACAATTTCAGCAGAGACTTGCAGGAGCGGTTGGACAGACAAAACTACATAAGACAAAGATCCTTTTACTCGACATGTACCACCGACAAAAACTTGACACAAACAAGAACTTTTCAGGATAAAGGGGATGGGAGTGCAGGTGTAAGGATCAAGGGAGAGGTGAAGGGAGGAGAGAAAGACTAAAAAAAAGGAGACAGCAGGAAAATAAAGGTGAGAATACTGGGACAATAGAACTTTCAGCCACTACATGATATGAGGTTTGAATTCTATCACTGTCATAAATCTCCCATCAGGGAGAGCCCACTGGACCAAGGTCTGCATGGTGTGAGGCGAGCCTCTCCCACCTCTGCTTGTCACCCATTGACGGCCAGAGGGAGCATGGTCTCACGTGCTGAGAGGAGTGATACTGTAGCTGCCCAATGTCCACTCTCTCCAAAGGATAAGACAGAGGAATAGGAAAAGACAGAGAAAGAAGTAGAGAGATATAAACAGAGGGAAAGGGACAAACGGGAGGGGGAAAGCATTGCATGAATGAGGGTACTGAGGCCCCTAGGGGCCAGAAAGGCAGACTTACCAAATGTGGTGACGAGGTGAGGTTCAGGCGATCTCTTGTCACCCACAGGGAAGCTGCTTTCAGTGGTCCCAGAGGTGACCAGATCCTCTCCCGTGAAGAGGGAGAGGTCCCATGTTGGGTGCCAGAAATCTGTTACTGGTCAGGGTTCTTGGCCTTCCTTAATCAATGTAAATTGATAAGAGGCCAGACAAGAAATTTGGGCAAGGCTTTACTGGGGGCCCTGCTGCAGCAGGGGGGCAGTGAAAACAAGTAACAGGTTCCCTTGCTCGCTCCCGGTGGGGCTCTCTGGTTCCTTACATGGGGTGAGGTTAGGGGTGTGTCCGGGGGTTGGGCAGGAGGGGTGGCTTAGGTGGTCTGCCCACCCCTTTGATGGTGCACAGTGGGCATGTGCAGTACCCTGTTTTTGCTCCCGGCTCTTCAGAAGTGGCAGTCAGGTTTTTGGTCTTTTTCTATCTTGCTGTTCATAATTTGCCCCAACTGCCCATGCACACAGTACTTTTTAGTCCCTTGTAGTTTCTTCGTATTTTGTTGCTGGAGGAGATGTTTGTCCAGGAGCAAGCACTGCAGCAAAGGGTTCCAGGTCCCAGGTCCCAGCTTGTCTCACCTTTATTTGCCTAGGCTTCTCAGACCTGGCGAAGGGACCTGAGGGGCCTCAAGTTAATGTGATTGAAGTCCAGATCTGGGTTTCGAGAGTTCACAACGAAAATGTTACTGAGAAGGGGTCGGGGGACCCCCTCACATGGCCTCCACCACATTAGACGCGAACTCGCGAAGGCCCCAGCTTTGACCTACCTGAGGCCGGTGCCCAGGGCCGTGAAGTCTGGGACGCATGAGCCCACGCGGGGGCCGCCGTCCGGAGCCAGGAGGGCGGGATCCCGGGCCTTGGTCCCCCACCCCGCCCCCTCGTGGTGCTGGTGGCAGCAGCGGATGATGCGGCCCCTTTAAATCCCGGCCGCCCCGCCCTTCGCAGCCGACTCCGCGGCGGCCCGGGATCCAGGCCGGGCCGCGGCTCTCACCGCCCAGCCTAGCCCAGCCTGGCCCGGCCCAAGCGCCGAGCCTAGGCGGTCCACTCCCCGCGCCTCAGAGGAGCCGTCAGCGCGGTGCCCGGCCCAGTCCCCAGCCCGGCAGGCCCGCCCGCATCCCTGCCCGGCCCCGGGCTCCCAGCCCCTCCCTGCCCCGGGGCCGGGGCCCCTGCAGCCTCCAGGTCCCCGCGCCCCGGCCCCGGCCCCCCCGGGCCATGCGGCCTCGGCCCCGCCGGCGCCCACCGCGCACCTGAGGAGATGAGGCTCCGCAATGGCGCCTTCCTGACGCTGCTGCTCTTCTGCCTGTGCGCCTTCCTCTCGCTCTCCTGGTACGCGGCGCTCAGCGGCCAGAAAGGTGAGCTCCTCCCCCGCCGTCGCCCGCTTCGCGCCCCCTCCCACACCTGGGCGCCGGCGGCCGGAGCGGGGTCCGGGCAGCTGCCGCGGAAAGCGGCCGGAAGCCGACGCGGGCGCCCCTTCCCCGCCCGGGCGGTGCGAGAGGACGCCCCTCCCATCCTCGCTCCCACTTGTTTGCTGCTGGAATAACGAAATTCTCCTCTGGCCTGGGCTGGGCCGCGCCGGTGAGCGGGAGTCGGGTGCCCCGTGCGCGCTCAGGACCGGCCTTCGTGAGTACAGTTCTGCCCGTGTTAGGGCGGGTCGCTCCCTCTGGTGAGCTGGGGACCTCAGGGTTCTCAGAGAGGGACAGAGACACAAGGTCACAGAGGTGGCTGTGCCAGAGGGTCCCCAGGGTACCGCTCCAGGCACCTGGGTACACCGATCCTGAGACACGAGTGAGGAGGCAGCCAGACATCCAGGCAGTACCATCACTTCACACCACCTCTCCACCCCAGCCCACTGTGGGTGCGGCTCCCTGGGGCCTCCACAGCCCTCCTCCAGGACATCTGGCCCCAGGACTCCTCCACAGGGATGTGGGTGCTGCGGAATGCTTCCTGTGGCTACTGGCCCGGGGGGATGCATGGAGGGCCTCATGAGCGCCCCACCCAGTCCTGGCCACCGGCTAACTTATTTTGTGTGGTCTCACCTTAAGTTTGGTTAAGCTGGCCAGTCCACCGTCATGGCCCCTCTGCATCTGGCCACCACACTTAGGACTGAGGGGGCAGGCCCCAGCACTGGCTGGAGTTGCTCTGTGTTGGTTGGGATGGCTGGGGCTGAGTGGGGCCTTGGCTGAGGGTTGAAGGCTGATGAGGCGCTCGCAGGCCCTTGTCTACCCAGCCTTTAGCACAGGAGGCACCGGGAAAAGCTGCTTCCTTCCTGCCGTCTGGCTTTCCTGCAGGAGGCCTAAGCAGGATCAGGCTGAGGCCAACTGACCCTCTGCCTCCCTCCCACCTCCTGCTTCCCTGTTCCGCAACAGAGGCTGCGGGAGAAGCTGGAGCCTTTCTGACCCTCCAAGTCCCAGTGTCCCCGCCTGGCTCCTGCCCGCCCAGCTCAGCCCAGCCCTGTTTGGGTGAAGGCCTGGGCTGCCCTAGGGGCTCCAGAGCACCTGAGGGGAGACCCCCTAGGACTTGGTACATGGAGGGCATGGCTGGGGCGGAGTTCTCCGTAGATGGGGTGTGTCACCTGGGGGAGGGCATTTTGGACCCTTGAGAGAGTGGCCATGTAAGCAGCCTGGCATGGAGGCCAAGGTGGGGCCATATCTGATGGGCTGGGGCACATTTGTTCAGCTGTGAGTGGAACGATGACCCCTTGTACCTTGTCCTGGGCTAGGCCGCAGTTCCTGTGTGCCTCCTATGGCAGCCACTGGCCCTCAGCCAGGTGTCAGGAACTGCAGCACCAGCCTCCCACCAGGACACCTTCTCTGTGAGTCTGGCTGGCCACAGTGTCCAGGAGTGAGGGGGATACCCATGGCTCCATTTAGAGCCTACTCTCCCTAAGCGGGGCATCGAGGAGGGCCTGTGGAGCAGGAGAGCACCCCTACTCAAAGAAATGTGGGGGTCAGATGCAGGGGTCCTTGTCCCTTGGGTGTGGCAGTACAGAAGCCTGTGTGACATGTGACAAGAGGGTCACCTGGGCCTTCCCCATCAAGGGCTGTTACTGTTTTGGGAGTCCCAGTAGGGTCTGGTCTTTGGAAGCTTGAAGAGAAGACTGAGTCTGGGCTCTTATATGAACCTTTCTCATTCTTACATTCAGATGACTGTATTAAGCCCATGGGGAAACCAGACTAAGTCTGAGGCCAGACTGGACCTTGGCTTCCAGCTTGCAGTGAGTAGGAGGCTCAGGAGAGGGCTGGCCCAGGCACCGATGCTTAGAGGAAAGGCAGAGGAAGCCATATCTGTAGGGAAGGGAAGAGGTGGGCAAGAAGCCAGAGAGGAAGGGAAAGCAGGAACAGGTGGCATCCTGGAAGCCAAGGGCCAGGAAGGACACATAGGCCTTAGCAAGACGGACCCTAGATAGGGGGGTTTCAGGCCCACTTTCATATCCAGCCTTGACCAAATTTGTGCAGCAGCTCCACTAATGCTCAAACTGTAGCCCTCAGCCAAGCACCTGCTGAAGGTCCCCAGGGAAAACGGCAAACCCTCCAGGGAGGTGGCCTCAGCCACACAGCCCTCCCCAATGTCTAGGCTGTCCCCTCTCTTGGATTTCAGCAATGATGGATGCCTGTCTTGACCACTGGGATGGTGGGTGCAAGTCCTGGAGAGGAGGTGAACACCTGCACCCTCTCCATGCCCCTGCCCTACTGCAAGACTTTTTAAAAAAAATATTTATTTATTTATTTGGCTGCTCCAGGTCTTAGTTGCTGCCCGCAGGATCTTCGTTGCCACATGTGTGATCTTCCCTGCCATGTGCAGGATCTTTTAGTTGAGACTTGCGAAGTCTTAGTTGCGGCATATGGGATCTAGTTCCCTGACCAGGGATTGAACCTGGGCCCCCTGCATTGGGAGCTCAGAGTCTTAGCCACTGGACCGCAAGGGAAGTCCCCTCACCGCAGGTTAACAGCAGACCTTTGCTGGGCCTGGAACCAGCCTGTGCTCCTCTGAGCCTGTTTCCCCTTCCCTAAGTACAGAGCACAAGGTCTGTGCCCCAGCCTGGCTCTTGAATCTGTTTCTTTAACAAAGAGGGAACCAAAGGGAAGACTGTGGTCCATGGGCTTCAGGTATCCTGATTACTCTGCCTTCTGGTGGAGGAAGGGGCGGGAAAGCCTCCAGTAGTGTGACCACAGCTGCCCCCAGGACTTGGGCAGAAGAAGGCTCCTAGGAAGGGAGGCCAGGGTAGGGAGCAGGCTGTGCCCAGGCCTTGGTGGTCAGGGTGATTCAGGTCAGCAGGCCTGTCCCCCTGGGGCAGGCTAAGGTTGGACAGAGCTCAGCCTACTTAAAGATCAGAGAAGGCCACGGGTTTGCAGGGGGGGGGGGGGGGGGGGGGGCGACAGGGGCAGCAACAGCAGTCAGAGGGGGATGAGGTCTCCTTACCCTCCCTCCACTTCACAGAGGGCCCCACTGCAGGGAGCTGCCTTGGGTGTAGCCAGTAGCACAAGGGCTGCCCCTGCAAGACTCAGCAGCTCCACAACACTGGGGTGGCATTGGGGAGGGCATCAGGGACAATAGGTGGGTGGGTAGGGACCCAGGCGGGAGGGAGGCCACCTGCCTGTGTAGGCAGCTCTGAACTCCCTCCTGCTGGGCCTCAGCACCTACAGTCCCTCCTCCCTACTGGCAGCTGGGCAGGTGAGTGCTGGGGTGGCCAGCTCCCTGTTCAAGGGGTCAGGTTTCCAGGGTAACCTGGCCTCAGAACCCAGAGCAGAGCCTCAAAGATCTGGTAACCTGACTCCTGACTCCCTCCCCCTGCAGGGCTGTCCCTGAGCACAGAAGCTTGAAGTGGCCTGGCCTTTGGCCCCATGGGCAGGGTGTGGGAAGGGAGATCGGGCAAGCTGCTAACTCTGGAGTGCCTCATCAAGGATCTGCTTGGCTCCCCTGCCCCTCCCCCCACAGCCTCTCCATCCTGCGTAGGGGCTACCCCTCCCTCTTCCCCAGGACTTAGCACTTCAGCCTCTGCCCCAGCTGCAGAAAGGGGGTGTCCTGAGATGACCGAACTTTGCCTTAGTCATGACCTTTGGTATACCCGATTGTGGGGAGGTGACACCATCCCAGGGCATTCTAGGGGCTGTGACCACCCCTCTGCAAGGGATCAAGGAACATAAGAGCTGCCTGAGGGTGAGAGGGGAGATCTGGAAGGCAACTAGGCCTTGAAGGCTACATGGGTTTTCATCAGGCCCAGAAGAGAAAAGGGGATTCCAGTCAGAAGAGACAGCATGTGTGAAAGCATAGACATCAGACAAGGAAAAGGAGGTGTGTGTGATGGCAAATAAAGAGGGCAAAAGCCGATTAGAAAAGGCCTTGAGAGTGCACAGCCTGGCAGGACCTGGCTGCCTCAGCAGCAGATAACGACGTTGTTGATGTTGTTTGTCTCATTCTTGCTCACTGGGCCCTGCCAGACCAGTGGAGCCAGGTACTTGGCACCCTGGAGATCCCTCTCCACTGTCAGGCAGCCCTACCTCTGTGCTGCTTCTGGCCCATGTGCACCCCTAGTGCCTGCACATGGTGCCCAGTTGGAGGTTCTGACACAGGCCCCCTGGGGTGGCATGGTCTAGGCCTAGGACACATCTCCAGAGAAGCAGGCCTCAGCGCACTTAGAGCTCTTGTCGCCTTTCTGCTGCTGACTTGCTGAGGTACCCCGACTAGTTTCTCAACTTCATTTGCTCCTCTGAGCACTGGGGGCTGTAACTGCAACAGTCCCCACCCACCCACCCCCGCCGGACTGTGTGAGATTGCAAATCCAGAGCTGGTGCCTAGTGTAGAATGACAACCATGAGGACAGTGACAAATGGGTGCATGGGGCTCAGTACTACTTGCAGGATATGGGGGAGAGTCAAGGGAGGTTTTCTGTCCCCATGGGGCCTTGGGGATGGGGCTGCCTGTGATCTCTGTGAATGGGGATGGGAAGCAAAGTGCAGAGGCTGAAAGAAGGAACAGGGCAAGGTTGGCCTCAATGCCAAGGGCTCCTTGAGGAAGGTCTGGGTCCTTGTGCCCTGTGTGGGACCTTGGGTGCCCTACTTCCTGGAAGGAGGAGATGCTGCAAGGAGAAGCAAGAGGGGGCTTTGGGAGGAGAGGGGAGGGGATGGAGAGGATTCAGTCTGAGCCTTTTCAGCCTCAGCTTAGGTTTGTCTCACCTGGGGCTGGAAGTGGTCCTGTAGCCCTCCCACTTCAGATGTCTCCTCAATGCAGAAAATAAAGGGAGAGCACTGGAGAGGGCTAATTCCCCCAGTGGAGGCTTTTCTTCCCCAAGTGTGAGTGTCACTGTGACTTCAGAGTGACCCTTATGTAACCCCATGTGGCTCACATGTGGCAGGCATATGAACAGATGTGTAGGCTAACACTCAAGGAGCAGTACCTCAGCTGTATGCTGCCCCCTGGTGACAGCCTGTGTACCACCCACAGGCGATGTGGTGGACGTGTACCAGCGGGAGTTTCTGGCGCTGCGTGACCGGTTGCATGCAGCTGAGCAGGAGAGCCTCAAGCGCTCCAAGGAGCTCAACCTGGTGCTGGACGAGATCAAGAGGGCCGTGTCGGAGAGACAAGCGCTGCGAGACGGAGACAGCAATCGCACCTGGGGCCGCCTAACCGGTGAGCGCAGGAGCGGGAAGTGGCAGGGGATGCGAGGCTGATGGCAGACCGCGTTGTCTGACCTGTCCCTTCCCGACCCACCCAGAGGATCCACGCCTGAAGCCGTGGAACGTCTCGCACAAGCACGTGCTGCACCTACCCACTGTCTTCCACCACCTGCCACACCTACTAGCCAAGGAAAGCAGCCTGCAGCCCGCCGTGCGCGTGGGCCAGGGCCGCACCGGAGGTAGGGGTGGGGCCCGGGAGTGGCGGGTGGTGGGACGACCCCCACGCAGTGCCCAGTACCAACCCTCCGCGTCCCTGCAGTGTCAGTGGTGATGGGCATCCCCAGCGTGCGGCGCGAGGTGCACTCGTACCTGACTGACACGCTGCACTCGCTCATCTCAGAGCTAAGCCCACAGGAGAAAGAGGACTCGGTCATCGTGGTGCTGATCGCTGAGGCAAGTGGGCTGGGGCACGGGTCGAGGGGACATTCAGAGGAAGACACACGGCACAAAATAACAAGGAGAATGAAAACAGCAACATTTCGGAGGAAAAAACTCTCAGAAGTTCAATCGTCAGTTTCACTCACAAACTTAACAAGATAAAAAGTTAAAAGACATTTTAGCGCCCCCTCGTGGAGATGCCAGTTATAGTCTGTCCCACCCCTTGGACCGAGGTATCTAAAAGGGCTTTTTCTGAGGCACCTGTGACCCCCAGGCCCAGCCTTACTTAGCCTTCAGGATGGTGGGCTCACTCCCTCAATGTGGGAGAGAAGGCTGTGTCCTTCCCTCAGCCCTTTCTTCCAGGCCATTTGGGCTGGCAGCCTGGCTCATGGAGGGCACTTGGTCTCCCCACAGACTGACCCACAGTATACCTCGCTGGTGACGGAGAATATCAAGGCCTTGTGAGTACAGACAGCCCGACAAGGCTGGTGGAGGGAGGACACTTTGCGGGGTGTTGGGCAGACAGGTGCCGGCTGTGCCGCGCCCCCCCCCCCCAGCAAGATGCGCCATCCCACTGTGGGAAAGGGTGCTTCCCTTCTTGATGAAAGGGGGTGGGCATGTAGAGATGACCCAACCCCTCTGGAGCCTCAGTGCCTCAGTAGGATGGGTGTGGTGTCAGGGGATGTCTGCCTGGTGGGCCTTAAGAAAAGGACGGGGTCTAGCTAGCTCAGCTCTGTCCCTGCTCCAGTCCCTGGAGGCTGCTCACTCACTGGGCCTTCCTGTCCCCCAGGTTCCCTACAGAGATCCATTCTGGGCTCCTAGAGGTCATCTCCCCTTCTCCCCACTTCTACCCTGACTTCTCCCGCCTCCGAGAGTCCTTTGGGGACCCCAAGGAGAGAGTCAGGTACTAGCACTACCCACCTCCCTGTGCCCCCAGCACCTGCCCACCTGTGCTAAGAACCTAATTTGTGGGTGTATGAGTCCTGGGCACTTCCCTGCAGTGCCTCCATTGTTCCATTGGAGGACCCCTGCATGGGGGGGTGGGGGTCTCCTACCCACTCAGTGGCCTCTGTGGTAGCCACATTGGAGGTGGAGGGGGTCTGAGCTCTTGAGGCCCCTGCCCCTGGCCCACAGGTGGAGGACCAAACAGAACCTTGATTACTGCTTCCTTATGATGTATGCGCAGTCCAAAGGCATTTACTACGTGCAGGTGAGCACTGAGACCCTGCTCTGTCCCTTTTCCCCCTGGACCCTGGATGAGCCTGGGTGGCAAGCCCTGCCCTGCCCCTGTGCCCATCCTGAGTCCCGGCCCCCTTCTACCTACCCACCACTGTGCAGCTGGAGGATGACATCATAGCCAAGCCCAACTACCTGAGCACCATGAAGAACTTCGCACTCCAGCAGCCCTCGGAGGACTGGATGATCCTGGAGTTCTCCCAGCTGGGCTTCATTGGTGTGCCACCCCCCTCCCTGCCCCGCTGACCTAACCAAAATATCTCCATCCAGCCCACTTCTGCCTCTCTCATCATCTCAGTCCCACGCCCTGTTCCGAGCCCTAGTACCATGCAGTGTCGTGCTCTGAGCCTTTGCCTGGAGTGCCTGCTGCAGCCCCACCTGGCCTGTTCCTGCCTGCCCTCTGCATCGGGATGTTTGGGCTCACCATCCCGTCTGCTCTCTTGTTACCTGCACCTGCCTGCAGCCAGCCAGAGGTTTTGCTGTGGGACCCTTCCCAGAGTCCCCCACAGGGACTAAGAGGAAGTAGGGCAGGGCAGAGCTGCCTACTCAGCACCCCTTTCCCTCCAATCCCACCCCCAGGGAAGATGTTCAAGTCACTGGACTTGAGCGTCATTGTGGAGTTCATCCTCATGTTCTACCGGGACAAGCCCATCGACTGGCTCCTGGACCATATTCTGTGGGTGAAGGTCTGCAATCCTGAGAAGGATGCGGTGAGCAGAACCTGCACAGAGGCGAGAGGGGGCGGTGGAGCAAGCAGCCTCCAGTAGGGACTGTGTCGGTGACCATGCACCTGACAGGAGGAGACTGCGCTGCTGGCTGGAGGAGTTTCTGTCTTCAGAGGTAGAGTTGAGTTGAGCCCTTGTGTGTGTCACCCTCCCTCCACAGAAGCACTGTGACCGGCAGAAGGCCAACCTGCGGATCCGCTTCAAGCCATCCCTCTTCCAGCATGTGGGCACTCACTCCTCACTGGCGGGCAAGATCCAGAAACTGAAGGTGGGCAGTGCCACACTCAAGCCTAGTTGAGTACAGCAGAGCCTGGGCTGAGGTTGGACAAGGAGGTAGCAGGGCAAGTCCAGGGCCCACCCTAACACCATTGTCCCTCCTCCACTGTAGGACAAGGACTTTGGGAAGCAGGCATTGCGGAAGGAGCATGTGAACCCGCCAGCGGAAGTGAGCACGAGCCTCAAGACATACCAGCACTTCACCCTGGAGAAGGCCTACCTGCGCGAGGATTTCTTCTGGGCCTTCACGCCCGCTGCAGGGGACTTCATCCGCTTCCGCTTCTTCCAGCCACTGCGACTGGAGCGGTCAGTGCCAGCGCCCACAGGTCCACCTTGGGGGAGGGGCAGGGTGGCTACCAGGGTAGAGGCCTCACCACAAATTTCTGAACCTGCAGATTTCCCTCTGTGACCCTCCCCTGCAAATTACTTAACCTTATTAAGTTTTCTTATCTGAAAAGTGGGGCTCAGAACAGTAGTCACTTTGTAAAGACTAAGTCCAACAGTGCCCACAGGAGCTCAGTGACATTGCCCATCACCAGTGCCCTTACAAGTAAGGCCCTGGTTGCCTTGCACAGTCCAACGGCTGCCCCGGGTGGTGCCCAGCCTCACCCAGTACCTCAGGGCCCACCTACTGCACTCCTAGCCCAGGCCTGGCCTTTCTCTGCTGGGTAGTGTGCCTGGGCAGTGCCCCACCCCTGCAGCAGCTCACAGGCCTGTCTGGCCACAGGTTCTTCTTCCGAAGTGGGAACATTGAGCACCCAGAGGACAAGCTCTTCAACACATCTGTGGAGGTGCTGCCCTTTGATGTGAGTGTAGTAGCAGGTGGGTGTGCACTGAGGCCTGCCCCTTCCACAGCCACTGGCTTCAGCCCCTTGATTTTGTCCCCAGAACCTCCAGTCAGACAAGGAGGCCCTGCAGGAGGGCCGTTCAGCCACTCTCCAGTACCCTCGGAGCTCTGATGGCTACCTCCAGATCGGTGAGTGAGGGGCAGTCAAGTGGAGGTGAGGGGAGAGGCAGGAGTCTTGGGACAACCTCTCATTGCTGCACTCCCCCAGGCTCTTTCTACAAGGGTGTGGCACAGGGAGAAGTGGACCCAGCCTTTGGCCCCCTGGAAGCACTGCGCCTCTCCATCCAGACAGACTCGCCGGTGTGGGTCATTCTGAGTGAGGTGATAAAGGGCAGGGCTGGGTACAGGGAATGGGGAGCTGTACCAAATAGCTAGACCAGGGCTGCTCTCTGAGACCCCAGCTGACACTGAGCCCTGCTCTTCCAGATCTTCCTGAAAAAGGCTGACTAAGCCAAGGGCTTCTGAGGGTGCGTTTTGGCTGGCCCTGAAGCCCACGAGACCTGGGATGTCGTCGCCGCTGCCCCCGGAGGGCCAGGCATGGCCACCCCAGTCTGAGGGGTTCTGCCTGGCACCCCACTCCATTGGCCTGGGGTGGCCGCTGGCCCGGAGGCCCCAGGAACTGGTGCTGCCCCGCCCGCCGGCCGCGGGGAAGAGGCAGGAGGCCCCCACACTGTGCCTGAGGCCGGTCCGCGCCGCCCGGAACCGTTCGCACCCTGGCCCCCTTGAGCCAGGCCTTTATAGAAGAGCCTTTTCCTGGGCGCCCACTGTCTTCGCGCGAACACTGGAATGCATATACTACTTTATGTGCTGTGTTTTTTATTCTTGGATACATTTGATTTTTTTCACGTTAAGTCCACATATACTTCTATAAGAGCGCTCCTTGTAATAAAGGGTTAATGAAGTGTGTGCCTGCTCCGAGCTCACAGCCTGGCGCCTAGCCACCCGGCGACCCCGCCCTCCTCGCAGTTCCTCAGGACCTCGCTCGCATTCTCTGGGAGGGTCCCGGCCGCCCGGTCGGTACCTCGCTGATGGAGCTGGTGCAGAATCTGGGTCCACACCCCCAAACCGCCCCCACTTCCGTGATAACCCTCCTCGGAGCGTGCCCCTTAGCGCCCATCATACCTCCCCAAGTGCCTGCAGCCGCCTCTCACGAAAGGCATCCCCCCGCCTCCTCCTCCCACTCCTTCCTGGGTCTCAGTCCCACCTTTTCCACCGTCTCCAAGGCTCTGCTCCTGTCCCCAGTCTGTGACTCATTTTAGGTTCTCCCATCCATCTCAGGGCCTTTGTTTTTGCCCTGCTTTGAAAGCTCCTCTGCCTGCTCAGCTAAAAGTCACCTTTTTAGGGACTCTTCCCGGCCAGCAGGCCTTCCCCAGATCTGGTCCCCCGAGACACTAGGACGTTTACTGGAGAGCGCCTCTTAAAACTACATTGATTAAGTTCATCGTCGTTCTCCGCGGGCCGCAACAGGTTGCCCTGAACACTGCATTGTTCTAGATGCCGGTAACCGAGTACCGACCCAAAAAAAGCCCCTCGTATCGGCTGTGAAGTCCAGGGTATGAGGAATAGGGCGGCTGAGGGTCAGTGGAGAGGCAGGCCTCATAGGAGGGGGACAGGCGAGGAAAGAGCTGACCGCAGGGAGGAGGAGCCGTGGGGGGAGCCCCGGCGGGAAAGGATGTGTGACTAGCAGCGTGGGGGAGCAGGGCGGGAGAGGACCGGACCCAGGGCCCGATCGAGCCCCTGCCCGAGAGAGGCCTCTTTCCTTCCGCAGCCCGACAGACTGCTGTGGCCTGAAGCTAGGCCCCTCCAAGCTCTACAACCCGCAGTGCGCAACCCACTCCGACCCAGACAGTGTACTCGAGATCACGCTTTAATGAGAGACTGGGATGGGGGCGAGCACCCTCCCCCGTCCTCCAGGAGGCTCCGCCCACCCGGCGTCCTCCGTCTCAGGCCTTCTGCAGCAGTTTCTGGAACTGTCCGAGGAGCGCGGCCGGGAGGAAGTGGGCGAGTAGGCCAAGCGCCGCCAACACCACGAGAAGCCAGAGCGCGCGCGCGCTCGCGTACAGCGGGGCCAGCCTGCGGGTAGTGCTCAGCGGGGGCGGGGCGGGGGCAATGGCCCCACCCCAACCCTACGGCCCGCCTCCACCAGGGCCCGCCCACCTGCCCCCAAAAGGGAACAGCCTCCAACCAGTCTCCTGGTCCCGCCCGGCATCCGCTTGCGGCCTCTGCCGTCAAGACCCTGCCCACAAGCCAAGCCACCTTTCCCCGCCCCGGTGGACCTCCCGGGAGCCCCGCCCCGGTTCTCACCTTTGCTGCGCAGATCTCGCGTAGCCCTGAAAGTAGCGGAGGCGCGCGAACAGGTATACCAGGCCACACAGTGCTGCCGCCCCTGGGAAAGGGGAGGGCGGGGTGGGGTGAGCCCGCTGATGCGGGGACCCCCGGGGCTCTAGTGCGTATGCCCCTGGCCCGCTCTCAGACCTTCGTGAAAGAAGATGCCGGCGACCCAGAGCGTGGCGAGGAACAGCGGGAAATACTCGCTGCAGTTCACTCTGCGGTGGGGGAGGAGCGGCATGAGGGCGCCGGCCTGGGGCCTCCGAGCCTGACCGCCCGGGGCTGCCTAGCTCCCTGCCCCGCGCCCTCCCACCGCGCCTCACTGGGCTCGGTAGATGCGCTCGAACTCCGGCGGGCCGGTGGTGAGCGGCGGAGACACGTGGAAGGCCCTGCGCGCCGAGATCACCTGCAGCAAGAAGTAGGCTGGGGGAGGAGGTGTTGCCGGAGTCAGATCTGGCACCCAGACTCCCGGCCCCGCCTCCAGTCTGGCCGCGCATCTTTTCTTTTCCCAGCTCCACACCTTGCTCGTCACGACTCCCCTTTAAAAGCCCGACCAAGGGGACCGCCGGCCCCTGCTCTTCGAGCTTGCCCTGTGTCCACGACACTCAGTGGGGAGGGCAGGGTGCCCGCCTGGGGCTCTGAGAGGCCCTGTCCAGCCCAATGAGTGTAGGGGAAGGGATGACACGTCACAGGACACCTGCCCGCAGGACTTTGCTTCTGAATCATTTCACTTGCAAAACACAGGCAAATGTCCAACTCCCATCCTCTAGGCCTGGACTTTGGCCCAGATTCCTGGAATGGGAGTGCCACCCGAGGGCAGAGTTGGCTGCATCCTTCCAGCTACAGAGGATCACACACTCTGTGACCAACTGTCCCTGCTCCGCCACCCACAGAGCTCACCAGGAGGGACCTCCCGACCAAGCCTGGGTCGCTGTGCCTCCAAACTGTGGTGTGGGTTCCTGCCTCAGTTTCTCTGTTCAGGCTCTGCCTCAATCTGACAGACACCCTCTCCTCTGCCCCCAGGTGGTTACGGCTGGGACTATTCTAGTCCAACCCCAAGCCACCAGGGCTCTGCCCCTCTCCCTTGCAACATGGGTGGGTACAGAGGGTGGGCTGGCCCTTGAGGGTATGAGTGCACAGGAGCCCTTCTCTTCGCCTGAAGCCAGGTGCCCACCACACAAACAGTCCCAGTACTGGGTGTCTCCAACTATCTTCCTGCAAGTCCCATGGCCCTGGTGCGCTTGGTGCCAGGCCCTCTGCAGACATATCCCAACCTTAGTGCACTGTGGATACCAAGGGTAGCCTTGCCAGCACAGTGTATGTGAGGAAGGGCTGAGGGCCAAGCTTACTGGTATGGCTGGAGATCAAGTCAGCCTGTCTGCTCAGCCACTCCAGGGCCCCTGCCCCAGGCTGTGTCTTGTCCTAGCCCATACAGTGTGAGGCAATGGTGTCCTCCAAAGCCAGAATATCTATCCCAGGAATGTGTCTCTAGGGCTGGTCTGAGAAGGGCACCAAGCAGGCACCTTTGGGGGCCAAAAAGCAGGTTTCAACCCTGTCTAGCTCCACATGGTTCCAGCATAGAGAGGGTGACTTTGAAGGCAGGCCCAGGGGATGGGGCCCTCCCACTGGGACACCCAGAGAGGGGACCGCTGGGGAGGGCAGGGATCAGCTGGAGTAGGGCTGCATCAAGCCCATGGCTGTCCCACTTCTGTACTCACCATCAGAACACCCATTCATCCTGGCACCCTGCCCCCCTGCTCAGGTCCTAGAGCCCAACATAGCTGGATGCCCCACCTGCCCCCTGAAAGCCCCTGCCCTCCTCCAGGGTTCTTTATGCTGGCTGAGGTGCCAGCCTCCAACCCCAAGCCAGGCAGCCCACACGCCTACCTCAGTTGTTCCTCAGGGGCCATTTTCAATTTCGCTGCCCATCCCCTAGGTTGGGTACCTCTCAGCCTTGGTCCCTGCCCAGGGTTTCACAGTTTGCCCTGCAGACACCCCTCCAGGGCTTCCCCCTCCCCACTTGGGGAAAATGCAAGCCCCTCAGCCCTCTGGTGGGGGCCAGAAGAGCTTTCATACCAGGAGTCTGGGCTGTCCCTCACCTGGGCCTGGACCCCAGCACCTCCCCAGTACCTAGAGGGCAGAAGGCAGACTGCAGGGGTCTGAAGCCCACCCAGTGCCAGAGCAGAAGCCAGCCCACCTTGCAGCAAGACTCCCAGGAGGGTGACAGTGGCCAGAAGAGCCACTTCGTCCTTCATGGTGCCGGTGGCTCTGTCGGGCCAGGCTGGACTCTGAGAGGGCTTGCTGTGGGGCTCTTATCACCCTTGTCTGCTGCTCAGAGGCTGGCTCAGGAGAGGAAGAGTGGCCCGCTCTCCCCGCCCCTTCTCAGTGGAGGGGGTTGAGGAAGGGGGCGTGACCATTGCCTGAGAGACCTGGGGAGCCTGGTCAGGCTGAGCAAGAGGAAACCAGGGCCAGAGCTTCCCTGGTGGCGCAGTGTTAAGAATCCGTGAACACAGCCTGCAGGGGGTTAGTGCACCACGGCTAGCCGGGAGGGAGTCTGGGGAAAAGTCTGGACCTGCCGAAGAGGCAAGAGACTTTTTCTTCCCTCTTCGTTTCCTGGTGCGCGAGGAGAGGGGATTAAGAGCGCTGCTTAAAGGAGCTCCAGAGACCCGCGGCTAACAGCGCGGACCACAGAGACGGGCATGAGACGCTAAGGCTGCTGCTGCCGCGACCAAGAAGCCTGTGTGCGAGCACAGGTCACTATCCACACCCCCCTTCCGGGGAGCCTGTGCAGCCCGCCACTGCCAGGGTCCCGGGATCCAGGGACAACTCCCCCGGGAGAACGCACAGCGCGCCTCAGGCTGGTGCAACGTCACGCCGGCCTCTGCCGCGCAGGCTCCCCCCGGCCTGAGTGAGCCAGAGCCCCCGAAGCAGCTGCTCCTTTAACCCCGTCCTGTCTGAGCAAAGAACAGACGCCCTCCGGCGACCTACACGCAGAGGCGGGGCCAAATCCAAAACTGAGCCCCTGGAGCTGTGAGAACAAAGAAGAGAAAGGGAAATCTCTCCCAGCAGCCTCAGAAGCAGCGGATTAAAGCTCCACAATCAACTTGATGTACCCTGCATCTGTGGAATACATGAATAGACAACGAATCGTCCCAAATTGAGGAGGTGGCCTTTGAGAGCAAGATTTATGATTTTTTCCCCTTTTCCTCTTTTTGTGTGTATGTGTATGCTTCTGTGTGAGATTTTGTCTGTATAGCTTTGCTTCCACCATTTGTCCTAGGGTTCTATCCATCCGTCTTTTTTTTTCTTAAAAATTTTTTTTTCTTAATAATTATTTTTTATTTTAATAACTTTATTTTATCTTCTTTCTTTCTTTCCTTCCTTCCCTCCTTCCTTCCTTTCTCCCTCCCTCCCTCCCTCCCTCCTTTCTTTCTTCCTTTCTTTCTTTCTCTCTTTCTCTTTCTTTCTTTCTTTCTTTCTTTCTTTCTTTCTTTCTTTCTTTCTTTCTTTCTTTCTTTCTTTCTTTCT